>NC_138057.1:75260042-75430042 GCF_964194185.1 Rhinolophus hipposideros | reverse complement strand
CCCCCCTCACCTTCTTCCCCAGGTCTCAGGTACTATCATTCCCACTTAGCAGAGGAGGAAACTGAGGCTCAGTAACTGGCCAAAGTCCCAACAGAGGCAGAGGCCCAGAATCCTGAGCCATCTGTGGAATAATGGGAGGGACCAGGGGCTATTCCAACAGAACCGAATTTGAAACCTCCCAAGGTCATGGTCAGCCCCGGCAGAGGTCAGCTCGAGGCAGAGAAGGGGCCAAGTGTAAGGTTGGACCAAGTGGAGGATGAGACCTGAAGTTCCAGACTTCTAGGTCAGCCCACTTGCAGCTGGAGCTCAGTGGTTGGTGGGACCAGGATGGGACAGTAACAGGAAAAGTGGTAAAAACAGACATCCTGTATCGAGCCCTTAGTATATACAATGCGCAGTGCTAAAAGGCTTACAGGCTGGGTCTTGCTGGATTCTTGCCCCAGCCCAGAGAAGGATTTGCTATTATCATGCCCATTTTTACAGAAGGGGACACTGAGGCTCAGAGCAGTGATGTCACTTGCCCAGGTCACACAGGAAGCAGCAGAGTGGGTTTTGAACTCAGGTCTGAGGTACCTCAGGGCTTTTGCCTGCGATGTTACATTGTGTGATGCCAGCGGTGCAGAGGCCAGTGTCAGGCAGGCCCTACTCAAAGCCCACCCCAGGAAAGGACTCTCCGTGTGGCCTTGGGCGCACGGTTCTCCGGTCGGACGGTCTGGGTGGATCAGCAGTCCTCCTACTGTGCGCTCTTGGGCATATTCATAACAGCAGCAGCTGTCCAGTGTCAAGCACACAGCAGCCATGCAGGAAGTACCTTTTTTGTTAAACCACCATTCTCTTTTCCCTTTGCCTCCAGTCAGTGTAAGCCGGGGTCAGTTCCAGGTTCCAGTGAAAGGACTGGTAGGGAAACTGAGGCAGGTCGCAGTTATTGCATGTAGCAGAGTCAACCCAGGCAGGATTAAAAGGTAGGGTGGGGACTGGGAGGTGAGCGCTGATGACCCTGGGTGCCTGTGTGGGTACCTGTGTGGTGAAGCCCTGGGGTGCCCAGTACATTCCTGATCAGAAGTCACTACTCAGATTCTTCCTACTGCCACCACAGCACCTGGCCCCACACTGGACACTGGGAACACGGAGAGTCAGACCCCCACCTCAAGAAAGTTCCAGGCTAGTGGGAGAGTTGGAGGAGAATCGGGGTTCTGCCTAGGCACAGAATGGGCTTCATCAGTGCCAATGGCCCCATGGGCATGGTGGGTATGCAGAGAGGCTCAAATCCTAGCTCAACTTACCAGCTGTCTGACCTTGGGCATGTTCCTGCACCTCTCTGTACACCACCTTCCTCAAAAGCAAAATGAGGATAGCGTTGGTACCCCCTCATGGGGATGTCGAGAACATTCAGCCAGCAGACACCAGGCTTGACCCTGTTTCCCAACAGCAGGGTTTGCCACAATTTGGGTTGTTCAGACCCATTCCACAGAGCAGTAAACTAAGGCTCCAGGAGCATGGTGACGTGCCCAAACCCAGCGAGCTCCTGAGTAACCCAGCTGGCTCTGAGAGCTACGAGCTCCCTAAGGGTAGGAACCTGTCTGTCTTCCTTATTTTTGAAGCCCCATGCCCAACCCAGGGTATGGAGAAGGGAAGAAAGGGGAAGGCAATTGAGATGGGTCACCAAGAATTTCAGCAGGGAAACGGGGAGGATATTCTAGGCAGAGCGAACAGCATGGGCAAAGGCAGGGAGGTGCAAAAGAGGCCACCGTTCAAAAAACTGGGGCCATCCGATGCTCCGAATGAGAACGAGAGGCTGGGGACAGAACGAGTTTGGGCCAATGGGGTACTGGTGAATGCTTCACAACCAGCTCCAAGGACTGGGATGCGGGGACGGGAAAGAGGCCCTGAGTTGCTGCATTTGACAATTCCCATGGTGTAAATTCTTCTCCCATGACTGATTTCAAGCTAACAATGCAACATCACCCAGCTCACAAAACCCCTGAAAATTGAATAATCAGCTCTTATGAGCCAATACAAGCAAGAAGCCTGGGAGAGGCTGGGGCCCTCCTCCTGGGGCTGCCTGACTGGCCCTCACCTCTACTCACGTGGAGGAGGTTGTTTGGCAGTAACGATGTCTCTGAGGTCGCAGCTTTCCCCCTGAGTAGTGGGCTAACGGTTCCCAGCAGAGGTGGGTCCAACAAGGTGGGTCCAAGTTCAAGTGTAGGGACATCTCTATCTTCACTCCATCTGGGGCAGAAGTAGAGTGATGGGCTTTCAAAGGGAGGCCAGATCCCTACCCAGGCCCTCTTCCCACCCACCGTTCCCCACGGCAGCTGGGAAGATGGGGCCCAGCCAAGAAGGTGGTGGCAGGGTCACCTTGGGGAGAGTTATGGGGGCCTGAGCGGCAGCGGGGAAATATTATGCACAGAAGGCCACAGCCGAGGACACTAATCTGAACAGACAAGGAATCAATGGGAATTTCTATTTAGGGAGGAAATCAATAGGAATTTCAAGGTAGGAAAAAGGGGAATTACCTTTAATTGGAGTTCTCGTGCAGTTGGGTCTCTGTTGAGGCCAGGGCTCACAAGGCTTGTGAGGGACAGCCAGATGGACCCCCAACCTACCCTGGCCCTGCCCAGTGTACCTCCCACCAGGTAAGAGACCCCTTCTCTTAGCTTCTGGTTAGGAGACCAGGGTTAAGTGGGCAAGCAGAGGTCTCTGGAATCCGAGCACCATTTCCTTATCTGTTGGGTGGGGACAGCAGGGGCACTTGCCTTATCAGTAAGGAGAAAATTCCAAATGCCCGAAGCACAGACAGGTTAAACAATTTGCCCAAGGTCACGCAGCTACGAAGCAGGCACTGGGATTTGAACCCAGGCCAACCTAGCACCAGAACCTGGACTCCACCACTGTGCTCTACTGCCCCCTAGGGGCTGTTTAGCCCTGTTAGACGTGTCCCACATTGTCCATGTCCCATCTGGGGGAAACTAGGTGGTTGAGGTGATGGGTTGGGGTACAGGGGGCCTGCCCGGGAGAGGGCAGGGTAGGTTCAAGCTACACGGGAAGGGCCCTGAGACTGGCTATCCCCATTGGCATACCCCCTAATGCACAGAAAGACATCCCAGGGCCTTATTCCCACAAGAAAAAGGATGCTATCAGAAGGAGCCCCAGTACCACCCAGATTCCTAAGCAGACCCCACTGGAGGACAGATGTAGCTGCTGAACAATGCCTGGCAAAGAAGCCATAGTGTGGAATCATGGAACCTTCCTCCCTCCCTCCCCAAGAAAGGCAGCTCCTCCCTGAGCTGGGGGCCATCTGGGAACTTGAGCCTGGGCCTGGATCCCAGGAAGGGAACTCCCCTGGGCTGAAGAGCTATTCTGTGCCAAGCCCTGTGCTAGGGGCTTTTCTGTGGTGTCGCATTACCCTGTGGGAAATGAGGAACTGTCACATCAGAAGCAGAGCTGGGGGAGCAGGAGAGAGGAGGGCCAGCACCTCCTCCCCACCAGAGTGGGATCTCTTCTAGTGCTTAAGGCAACGTGTTGGTCTAAGGACTGTTCAGACTTTGATTTAAAAAATATATATACTTAGAGGAAGTTGGGGGTGAGGAAGGCGCAGTTGAAACCAGGAGAGGAGGAGGGGGAATGAGTCAGGGAGATGTCTGCTTTAGGTTTGCCTCCACCCCAGGCCACACGTAATTCTCCCCATGGAGACCCTCTGTTCCATTTTACAGATGAGGAAACTGAGGCTGGAAGGGAAAGGGGACTTGTCCAAGATCACGTGGCTAGGAGGCAGCAGGATTTGAGGGTCCGTGGTGGCAGGGGAGGGGAGAGGGACAGAGAATGGGTGAAAATGAAGTCAGAATATATCTGTTCAGAGTCGAATCTGGCATCCATGGAGACCTGGAGTGCTGGGCAGGGAAACTGAGGCAAGTTGAGTTGTCAGGACAGAGCCAGCATGGCAGATACCTAGTGGTTGGGGAGTCCCTGCACCCCCACTTCCCTTGCTATTCCAGCCCAAACCTGCAGGGGGCGACAAGGACACAGGGAGGTGAAAGGACCATGGAGCCAAGACTGGATTCCTGGATCTGCCACTTCGTCGTGGTGTGGCCTCGAGCAAGGGGCTGGTCTCTCTGAATCTGTTTCCTCACCAGTGAAAAGGGGGAATCAACCCTTCTGTACAGGATTGCAGAGAACATGGAATGTAAAGTGCTGTCCCCAAGGAAGTACCTAAGGGGCGTTTGCTGAAGGAGCGAACGGGTCCTTGGATATATGGACAGAGAGTTGAGCGTGGCTGAGTGGATGAATGAGTGACCACAACCTGCCCTGATGGCCAGCCTGGCAGAGGGCCCCAGCTGGCAAACCAAGAGACACAGTCCCCAGAGTGGTACTGCGTAGGGGACGCCTCCACGCAAGATGGGCACATGGTCTGAGTATGGGTGGTCGCCCGTGGCATGGATCTGGGCCGCTGACCACTGTCCCCACCCTTAATGTTCCTCACTATTCTTTGCAACCCAAGTAACGGAGCCTCTGCTCCCATAAAAACAAATGAAGCTCCATCAATGGCAGGTAGCAGGCTTTCCAGGGAGCGTACGTGCTCTAGTGACCAATTCAGGAAAGAAAGCCCATCTGCCCCCTCACTTGGGCACACCGGGGCTGGCCTATGTGGGGGAGAAGAGGCCCAAACCCAAAAGGAACCCAGTCTAAGGGACCAAGCAGGGGACACCCTGGTGTGCCGAGCCATTGACGCTCACTGGGACACTCATTCTGGGTACTAGGCTCTTTTGTTCATTTTTCCTCTCCTACCTCAAGACACCCACAGGTGCAGGCTATGATCCCTGCTTCACAGAAGGGGAAACTGAGGCCCAAGACCCCGTGAGCACCCACCCCATCCCACCTGGACAGGGTCTGTGTCCAGCCCTCCAGTACCCAGGCACGGGGTGTGTGTGTGTATGTGTGTGTGTGCGTGTGTGTGTGTGTGGAGGTGGTCAGCCTCCTGACTCCCTTACCCCTCACCCAGCCAGGGTCTCAGGCAGAGATGGGGACTGGCCCTGTCCCCTGTCAGGTCAGCCGGGCTCAGCTGGAGCTCAGGTTATTGAAAGCTGCCAGGGCCTGCTCATGTCATTAGTACAGGAGTGGGGTCAGCAGCTTTTACAGGCCCCATAAAGCATCTTTCGTGGCCACTTCAGCACACAGCTCGCCCTGGCGACATGTTCCTTCCCAGGCCAGGGAGGACGAGTTTCTTCTTTAAGGAACTAATCTCCCAGACTCATAAAATCACCACAGATGCCATGGGGGTCTGTGCCCTGAAAGATAATTACAGGGTGACACCTGTGCCCTGGAGTCTGGTGTGTGTGGGTGGAGGGAGGCAGAGTCCCCCAGAGGCCCCGAGCTGATCTGTCCCAGGGCCAGGCACTGTGCTAATGAGCGCTGTGGCCTGTTATCTCAGGAAGACTCACAACAGTCCTAGAGGGCAGGCCGTATTATTAGTCCCGATTTGCAGATGTAGACACAGGCTGGGAGAGATGGGCCCCACGTGGTCAGGCAGGGAGGCAGAGCTGGGATACGAACCCAGAGCCAAGCTCCTTAGGGAAGCATGCTGACTGCGGCACCGCTCTGCAGTTTGAGCACTGGTCTCCGGCTCTGGGAGGGGGACCCCAAACACCCCAGTGCCCCCTGCTTGTGTGTATAAACGAGACCATAGTAGCCACAATACGAAGTTCTTGCTTGTTCCCAGCCTCAGCTGCATGTACGTGGCAGAATCTCATCAATCTGCCAGCCTGGGAGTCCCTAGAGGGTGTCTTGTGTGAGCTTGAAAGCCTGTCCACTCAGGTCCCTCCTCCCACTGGCCCCCTTGTGGATGTCCCCAGTTGGCCATTGCCACCAGGGTAGAGCAGGTCCCTTTCTATGCTGTGCCTCTTCTGCTCTACTCTTCACAGACTGAACACCTCCTTTGCCATCCTGAAAGGGAAATCTCCGACCCCAGCTTCCCAGGGCCCAGGAGCCCCCTCTGAGCCCGGGTCAAAACCCATCCCCTCAGCTGGAGGCAGAGGTTGAACTCGGCCGCTGAGGTCTGGCAATTGTGGTCTAGGCTGGGATCACAGCCCCCCATTACCAGCTGTGTGAACCTCCGTGAGCTTTCCTTGCCTGTCTGCAATATGGGGACAGCAGTGAAGTGAAAAGCCAGGTCATGCCCTGCAGGGGGCCTGGCCCCCCTCTCAGCAAAGGCAGGGTAGCTCCTGCTACATAACCCTCCTCACTCCTCCCCTCCCTAAACCAACTGTCTCCATCCTGTTGGCCCCTCCCACCCAGAGCTCCTGCAAATCCAGGGAGTTCCCAGCCCTGCACATGCCTAGGATACTGCTCCACAGGAAACATCCTGGGAGCCTGTCTGTAAGCTGCACAGCTGCCACCCACCCGATGAGATGTGTTCGACACCCCTACCCTCCCCACCACCCCACATATACGTCCCTCAGACTTCACCCCAGACTGGGCTTGGCAGGAGGGAAGGAGGAAGAGGGTCACACATGAGGCCTTAAGGCCTTAAAAACAAGGATACCCCAGAGGGATGGGGGCAGGCAGGGATGGGGGTGTCCCCTACTTCCTCAGTGTGGAAACCTTGCTGGAAACACTAGGTGGCTGATGCTGCCATGGGTGCCTCCAGGAACAAAGGGCAGGACCTCAGCATTTCAAAAGCTCAGTTCCAATATGGCGGGATATGTACACACGCACATACACCTCTATACACGCATAGGAAAAGAACCCAGAATCCTCTGGGATCCAGCTTCTCCCCACACTTTATCCCCTAATCAGCAACCTCAGGCACACTTATTACTAGAGAAAATCCGACCCAGAACATCCTAAACGTTCAGACTCACACACGTGCCTCTGACTCACAGACAGCCTTACACAAGTCTGCAGGCAAACCGACCTGCATTAGTGCAGGCACAAGGTGAAAACATGGATCCTCTCACAGGCATTCACACACACACCTGCACATGCAGGCACACACACAAAAATTCAGAGACCTGTAGACCCCTGAGCCAGCGTACTCCATCCCTGGATGGAGGCACAAGCCCAAGGCCTGGCAAGATGGCCACTCGTTTCTGTCTACCCCACAGCATGGCAGGGGCTGGGACAGGAGTTAAAAGGATGCAGGCTGGACTCTTATCTTCCTGACCTAATCAGCTGGCCACAGAGACAAGAGAGCTCTGAGGCCTGGTCAGGGTCCAGACAGGCAGGGACATGACAGGACGACCCTGGCAGAAACCTTCAGTCTGGAAAGCCAGAGGCAGTACTTCCAGGCCCTCCCAGGAGGGCTGTGGGGCTTCCCTACCCCGTCCTCCAGGTGGGTGCACGTGTGTCTGGGTCTGTGGGCTTTGCGAGTGCTTGTCTGCGTGCGTAAGGCTTGTGACTGGGCCATCTGCCCACGGCGCTGTCTCTGTGTTGCTATCTCTGTGTGGGAGTCTGGGCTTCTGGGTACACCTGTCTGCTTCCCTCCATTTGGGGACATGTGACGTGTGACGGAAGTAGCAGCTGAGATGCTAAGGTTTAGAATCTCCGAGGCCTGGTGTGCATCTCTGAGCTTCAGTTTCCTCAGCTATAAAATGCAGGTGACAATCCCTGCCTGCTGGGGGTTGGGCTGAGGACTTGATGACACTCACAGCGTTTGCAGTGTCCCACGCGAGGTGAGCAATCCGTGAAAGTCAACTGCTTATCGCGAAGCTCAAGCACCTGTGTGACTTCTCTGACTCTGGGTGATTCTGAGGGTTTGGGTCTCCATTCCTGTGTCTCTGCATGTCTCTATGCATGTTTCTATGAACGTGTGTGTGTGTGTGTGAGTGTGTGTGTGTGTGTGTGTGTGTGTGTGTGTGTAAGAGAGAGAGAGAGAGAGAGAGAGAGACCAAAGCCAGGCGGTCCCTGCCTCACTGGGAGGCTCATGGCACATAATTACACTTCGAGGGGTATTTATTTACTCCAGGCCCCACTCGGCCTTCAGCAGTCCGTATGGCCTCGTGCCCACACGCATGCCCACACACACTCTGCCCAAGAAGTCTGGAAGGCCAGGACACCCCAGACCACCCCACCCTACCTCAGCTCCCCCCATGGATGAGGAGATGACAGTCTTGGGAAATCTTTCCCTCTCAGGACCACCTCGCCCACCTGCCTCAATTGGACAGGACATACTGACGGCCACAGTCCAGATCAGCATCGAGGCCAGGATCAGGCTCACCTAGAGACTGAGCAGGATCACCCCTCGGGCCCTCACCCCGCCCTCCCTGGCCTCTCCCAGCCAGTGTCTCATCCTAAGCCAGGGCCCCGGCCCACCCCTGCTGCTTCTATCCCAGCTCCATTTCCTGGACTCAGAATTTCTTCCCTCTGACCCACCCCATGGTCCCCAGATGTCAGTCACTCTACCATCTCATCACAAACCCTAACCTCTCTCCCTTGTCCTCAAAACTCTTTCAAGGTCTCCTGAGTCACCCTCATATTAAGCTGGACTGGGGCCTGAATCTCAATCCCAAGATTTAGTAGTGTAGGACCCTGAGGAAATCGTAACATCTCCCTGAGTCTCAGTTTCCTCCTCTGTGAAATGGGAATCACTGGGTCATACATAAAGAAAATTCAACTTGAATGAGTTTAAGTTAAAAGGGGATTTTCTTGGAAGGATGCTAGAATCAAGAATACCATGGAATTGAAGAAGACTGGAGTATCCAGGCCACAGGAGCGGAGGCACAGAGCCAGGCCCAGGAGCAGCTAGAACCAGAGATGAGGGAGGTGGCAGGTCTCCTTCATCTCTCTCCAAATGTGAATTTCCCTCCCCTCTTCTGCAGGGGTCTGGCTTGTGTCCAAAATGGAAAATGTGGCTGACAATGGCCTTTTGGTTCTAAAGTTAAATCTTTACTTTTTTACTTCATTAAAATTAAGAACTCCTAGCCATCAAAAGATACCATTAAGAGAGTGAAAAAGCAAGCCTTGGAATAAAGAACTCCTAGAAAGCAATACGTAAAAAGTGGACAATCTAATTAAAAAAAAAAAAAACGGTTAAAAGACTTGAACAAGCACTTCACAGAAACAGATATCCAAATGACAAATAAGCCTAGAAAATTTGCTCAGCATCGTCAGTCATCAGGAAAATTCAAAATGATGCACTACCCTCCCACCCAGATGGCTAAAATAAAAGAACTGGCGGTACCAAGAGTTAGAGAGAAGGCAGAGAAACCTGACCTTTGCTGGGAGGAATAGAGATTGGTACGACCACTTCTGAAAACTGTTTGGCAGCATCTACTAAAGCTAGAGACAGGCAGACAATGACTTTCTTTCTTTACCCGAAGATAAAGGAAATATTGAAAGGAAGATATTTTGATGACATTCAGGACATCAAGGGTAATACGCAAAGCTCTGATAGTTATTCCAGAAAAAGAGTTCCAAAATTGCTTGGAAGGTGGACTAGGCACTGGCATCGGTGCATAGCTTCCCAAGGGGAGCACTTTGAAGATGACCATAGTGATATCAGCAGTGAGGTATGTTGCACTTTTTCTAGGATGAGTTCGCGAACTTAATTGTCAGACCTTGTACAATGGAGTCCTACCCAGTAATGAAAAGGAAAAAATTACTAGGACATGCAACACCTTGGATAATTTATGAAGCATAATGTTGAATAAAAGAAGCCAGACATAGAAGAATACATGCTCTTTGATTCTTACATGACGGCCAAAAAGAAGGAAACTAAGCGATGGTGACAGACATTATGAATCATTATTTGGGGAGGTTTTGACTGGAAAGAGGAAGGAGGGGACCTGCTGGGGTGCTTGTTCTGGGTGATGGTCACATGGGTGTGAACATATGTAAAATTTCATCCAGCTGTCCACTTCAGATTTGTGCCCCTTACTGAGAGTAAGTTAAGTTAGATAAGAAAAGCAAATCTTACCCGTCAGCCAGCAAAAGGTCTCTCCTGACACTCGCCTTCCCAAGCTCTAGGGGTCAGGACCATGGAACAACATGGTGGCCCCATAGGCTGGAGTCGGGGGAGGAGGAGCTGGGTAGATGGGGGTGCTGTTTCCAGAACAGGGGAGGGCAGATCAAGGTCCAGCGGTCTACTGAATTTCTCTGAGCCTGCCTTTCCACATCGATAAAGTGGAAGCAACACTACTTCCTGCCACAAAGGTTGAGATGAAGATTCCAGAAGTAACTGGACTCAGATGCCTGGCCCGGGGCCTGGATCCCAGCCATTGAGTGACATAGTGCCTTCTTCCTTTTGTCTCTCTCCCTCACCTCCCCCTCCTCCCTGGCCATCTGTCCCCCCACAGCTCCCCTATTCTGCCCTCTGTGATCCCCAAAGCGAGGCCCCATCACCGTATAATTTCAAATTACTTGTAGCTTTAGTTAATTAAATGTAAAATCATTGGAATAAAATTATACCTTCATTAGAAATTAACTCCCATTTCAGGCCCGGGATAATGACCAGGCTCTCTCTCCCCCCTTCTTCCAAATCACACACAAAATGGTCAGTTAAACGGAATGGGAAAAAAAGTTTAACGACTGCACGGCAATCAAGCTTATTATTATTTAAGCACAAGCTATTACCATGTGCAATGAGGTATCGGCCTATAAATTATCTTTGAAAGAGTCAGTCCTTGTCTGAATGCAGACAGGCTGGGGGCCGCTGCAGGGGAGCTTGTGCAGGCCGCTTACCTGGCCAGGTGAGCTCCTGGTCCCATCTTTTTGAGCCTGCACCTGCCCCAGGCCCCTTGGCCCAGTCTCAGGGCTCAGGTCAGGATCTCAGGGTCACAGTGAGGAAACATGGGTGTCTCCATCTGACCCTCCAGCACATGGTAAGGGGCAGACACCCTGACGCAGGGCAGAGATTGGGGCCCAAAAGGAGTCCGTGAAAATTAGGAAGAGGGCAGAGAAAGGAGAAACAGGGCGTATAGGGCAGGAAGGGGGCTGACATGAGGCAGAGAGACAGAGACAGAGAGAGGAAGAAGAAGGAAGACTCTTAGAGTGACATGGAGAGAAGACAGTAAGAGAAGCCGGGAGTAAGACTGAGAGTGAATGAGGCAGAAACAAAGGAAGAGAAAACAGAAGAAACAAGAAGACTCCTGAGAAAGCAGAGACAGAGCAGGAAGTACTGAGTGTCGGGGGCTTGGAGAGCAGCGACTGAGGGATCGCCCAGCATGGGGCACTTTCACTGTAAACTCTGCAAAGTCCCCCTGCTCCCAGGATCCTCGCAGTAGGGTGCTGAAGTCCCCACTTTACAGGTGAGGAGACTGAGGCTCAGCGGGGTGAAATCATTTGTCTAAGATCAGACAGCTGCACGGTTGGGAGCCATAAAATGTCAGGAAAAAAGGGAAATTAACTCCCTCTTAGAGGCAGGGAAAGACACAAAGACAGGTAAGAGGAAGAAAAACACAAAGACAGGTGACAAGACAAATAAAGGGTCCCTTATCTCGTAGTCTGTCTAACTCCCCGCCATCCCCCCACCTCTGCCCCAGCCCAGCCTCCTCCCTGCCTTAGAAACCTTATTTCTCTTTTCTCTGCCCTCTTCCTAGTTTCCTTTCTGTTCGCAGTCTCTGTCCTGTGCCAGAGTATTGGCCCCTTCCCATGGGCTGGCTGGAGAGGTGGGCTGGAGGGTCAGATAGGACACCCCACCCTCAGTGGAAGGTGAAGGGGACACTTGCCGACACCGCCCACCTTGACTGCAGGCAGCAGCCAGAACCCTCTGCCAGGGCCTTTAGGAGCTGACAGAGCTGAGCTCGAGGTCAAGTTCTAGAATCGCCTCACTGAGTGATGTCAGACCATTTTTCAGCTTTGCTCGACTCCTGCCTCATCTGTTAAATGGGGTGACAATGGTACCCAGAATATGAGGTTGTTGTAGGATTTCACGGGACTGGGTGCATTGGTACACAGCGCAGAGCCTGGCACCAAGCAGCGGTCCTGGGGAAAAGAACCCTCCAGGCAGGGGAGCTGCACCTCTGCTGAGCACGGTCACCTCTCCCATGACCCTCGGTGAGCACCCCCCCCAGCCCCAGACAGAGCAAGTGGGAGAGCCAGACCTCAAGCTGGGGCAAGGTGACAAGGAACCACAGAGAGGGGACAACAGCAGCCCGACTCTGGGGCCCTTTTGCCCCCCCAAAGCAAAGTCCTTTATTTTGTGCCTTATATGAAATCCAAAATATACATCCTCTTCACATAGCTGATGCTTGATAATAAATTTTTGTGGAGTGAAATTATAAATAGATGATTACATTAATTAAGCGGAAGGCCAGCGTTTTCCAGGCAGCCACAGGAGCAGGTGCCACCCCGCCCAGCAGGCAAACACAGCCCCGCCATAAACTTCTCATCCAAGTTCCTGTGCAGATAGACTCCCTCGAAAGTCACCTTCGTCTCCCTCACAGGTCAGGCTGAGATTTAGAGATAGGGGCCGCATGGGTGCCTAGGTCTGCTCTCTGCCCGTGAGTGATGGGGGACACATTCCCAGGACATGTTTACTGTCACCCCACGCCCCCTGCCCATGCTCCCCACCGCGCCATCCCCTGATAATTCACGGCCCGGCTCCCATTGGCAAATGACGGATACGGCCTTCACAGCGGGGCCTGCTGGTCACTTGTCTCAAGGAGACTGGGAAGAAAACTCAGGCACAATATAAATGGAGCCCGTGGCAGCCTCAAACACCTTGGAAAATTCCCCAGCCCGGATGCTGCATCGTTTTTAAGTAATAAAACCACAGAGAGATTACATGGCCAACTGACAGCCTGCGACGGATGGCCGCCCGCGTGAACTTTTTACCTTTGGGAAGGGGACCAAGAGGAGAGGAAGAAAAAAAGAAGAAAGAACCACCCTGGCAGGCAAGCTCCTTCCTTATTCTGACTCAAAAGCCATTGCCACGGTCAGGGCAGAAGCTGCGCTGCATATATCCCCAATTCAGTTACCTGGAGGGACTCCATCCTCGCAGGGGGACTTAGGGCTCAGTTTCCCCATCTGGAGAATGGGGATACTCATGGCGGGTTTGTTAGTTTCCCAAAATCCCGAAGCAGCCCTAAAATAAACTTTTCCAGGGTTAGAAGTGTAATCCTTGCTTTCATTCCTTCATTCATATAGTCTCTGATTCACTAAGTATTTGTCCTAGTACCGGTTTAGCAGTGAGCATGGGAACAAAGGGTGACATCGTGGGGAGATGTGAGGCAATCTCTAGGTAACAATGGAATGATCCTCAATGTACCACTCATTAGCCTTGTGACCTTGGGCACAGCCCTCAGAGCCTCAGTTTCCTCATCTGTATAATGGAGATGATAATGGCACCTCATTCAATGGGCTATGATAAAGAGACAAGAAAATCCCACCCCAGACACCCTTAGCACACACAGTATATGGCACATAGTAGGTACACACAGGGCCAGCATGAGTCCCCAAGTCCTTCTCACTTTGAGGCTGGAGAGTCCTTATGCAAATCCAGCCTCTGGGAGCCCACCCAAGGCCCAGAGTTCCAAAGCTGGGTATGAGGCCATGAACCTATCTGGCCTGGCAGGTATAGGCTAACACCTCACGGTCTAACAGGACAGGATTTCCCCAGTGCAGGATGCTGGGCTCTTAGGGTAATGGACTCAGATTCTTGCTCTGTATGGAAAAATAAGATAACAGGGGCTATCATTTATGGAGCACCTGCTGTATACCACACACAGTCCAGTACGCTTCAAATGCATTTTCTCTTTGTCAGGTCCTTAGTTCTCCCCGGGTGGTATGTTGGGACGAGTGCTGCAAGAGCAGACTTGATTGGGGACTGCACGTTAACAAACACACACTAAAGTGAAGAAACATATAAAAGTTAATGCAAGGAGAAAGGGGACCCGCCTGGAACCCGAAGGTAGAAGGGCAGCCAGGCCCTGGTGAGGGACAGAAACCTGACTGAAACTACCAGTCCTCCATCTCGATCTCTCTCCTCCCTCTGCCTGTCTCAGCTCCCCCATGCACCAGCATTGCCTCACCCCAGACAACCTCAGAGCCTGCTCAGGGTGCTCTGAAGCCCAGCTCCAAACTCCTGGGAGAAAGACACTGAGTGGCCTGACTGTCATGTGCCTGCCTTGGGTCCAATCCCCTTGTGGCCCAGAGCTCAAGAAGGCTGGAAGTGTCTCCTTCCCCCCCCCCACCCAGTGGCCCGTAGATGTGGCGTGTCCCTCATGCCTGCCCTGATGGGCTCTGAGGAGCACAGGAGGAGCCCTTGGCTAGTGGCAGGTGTACCCTTCGTCCGCCAGAAGCTCCTGGCCTGGACAGGGCTGGGGTCCAAGCTTTCAAGTCAGGCATCTGGCAGAAAGGCCAAGCCTTCCCAAGGGCCTGGCGACGAGATGCAGGCAGCTCTCAGACGAAGCTAGCACAGTGTCAGCCAGACAACAGCTCTGCAGGCAATTCGGCACCCTGGAGTAAAACCCTAAAAAAATGTCTCATAAAAGGGATCAGGCCATTAAATCAGGCACATTCATCAGAGGGACTGTCACACGCCAATCGTGTATATTTATTGACAGGTGGGAAAAGATGTCATGACATGTGCTTAAGTAGGGAAACCAGTAACACCGCCTAGTGGTTAGAAAAGGCTCAGGTATTTCCGTCACAGCTCTGTGTGACATCCGGCAAGTTATTTAACCTATCTGGGCTTCAGGCTGCTCATCTGGAGGAATGGGGAGATGCAATGGGATAATGCATGCAGAACACCTGGAGACAGAGGAAACCCCCCACTCACACGCTGGCTAGTCACCCTGTAGGTGGAAACTACTTCAGTGTGCCCCCCACCGCCTTCCCCAGATGCAGATAAAAGACGTGACAGAGGGAGCGACCATTCCTCCCCTCTCATTTACGGAGAGGTGGAAAGTTTGGCTTTTTCCTCCCAAAGTCCAAGGAAATCTTTCCTCCAGTCCAGGTGCCTGCAAGGAGGGGAGACTGGCTTTTCCCGCCCAGTGCTTGGCCACTATACTGGCCACCCGTGTGCCCACAGAGCCCAGGAAAAGGGCTGACTGGCCGAGAGCATGGGGCCTGCCCAGGGGGCACAAGGAGCACCTCCTGAGTGCCCAGGCCCCAAGGCTCTGAGCCTGGCTACAGCAGATACTTGCAGGCCCCATAGCTAAATGTCACCAGGGGAGACAAGTTTTAGGGCTACCAGCTCACAAGGTAACACACATCAGAAGAACTTGGAGGAACTTAGAGTCCCCCAGCAACTGGGGACTGGCCATGAGATGTAGCTGAAATGTGGGGGAGAGGCTAGGCCTGGGAGGGAGGGCAAAGGAGCCTCTCTGCCCCTAAGGAGAAACTTAGGAGTGGCCACTTACCCACGGACAAGTTACATCAGCAGCGAGAACCCCTGTCTCCCAGGCTAACAACAGAGCCAGACCCTGCTGAGGGAGGTCAGGGGGTCATGCAAAGAGCCACACTGCAGACCCCACCCTGGGCAGCTAGGATATGGTGGGCCAGCCACCCCGGGGGCAGGGGGTTGGGGGAGGAGGAGAGAAAGACGAGCTTGGAACACAAAGTAGGGTTGGAGTTTTAAAATACACAGGACTGAGTCTTCAATACCAGAATGAACCAGTCTTAATAAGCCAAAGTGGAAAGTTATGGAATTGGACTGAGATGTCATTTATGGACTCGCCACCCAGCAGGCAGGAAGAGGCAGTTTAGAGAGAGCAGAGTGGTGGCAGTTATTGGAAAAATAAAACCATTTCATGTTTATACCCCTAATGAGTGGAGATGCCTCTAAACTGGTTACACTTGATTTTTTTTTCTTTATGCTTTTCTGTATTTTCTAATTTTCCTGCAATGAACATGTATTACTTGGGTAATAGAGAAATAATAAAAGCTTAAAAAGGAGTCAGGTGGTGAGAGGCCGTGGGTCCCAGAGGATCACGTAGCCGCCGGTTTCTGGGTGTGGAATCCACTAGCCCAGGGTCCCAGGGAACCCAGGGGCGAGGGGGCAGAGGTCTTAGGGCAAAACAGGCCTTCTGAAGGCCAGCCCCCCCAGGGAAGGCAGGGAGGGAGGAACTTGGCAGGGCACCCTTCTGTCTGCCAGCTCCCAGGATCCAGAGCGGGCTGAGGAGGGGGGAAGGCAGGTGGGTGAGACCCCCAGTGCCGGCCACTGATGGAGGGCTGAGCTAGAGAGAAATTCTGTGCTCAGTCTGGGTCTTGGTACCAGGGAGGCTCTGAGTCAGGAGCTTGGTTGGAATCCCGACTCCCCCTTCACCAGCTGGAAAAGTCAGCTGTTCCCTCATAAGACAGGAGCAAAGATCAAACGAGGGGGGTCCGGCCCCAGAGAGAGAGTTACCTGCCTTTCCCAGAGCCTACACCTGGTCTGGTGAGAACTGGGGTGCATGGGGGAACAGCAGGGACACTGGTAACCCAGCCAGCAGGCCCCGATCATGTGTCTGGGGTCAGGATGGGCTGGGTCCAGATGAATTGCCCCAGTCAGTGTGGGCTCGGGCACTGCAGAGGGTAATGAGAAGGGTCACTGAGACCTCAGACACAGGCTTAGCTCTGAAGCCCAGGTCCACTGTGGCTGTGTGACCCTGGGGAAGCACCTCTCCCTCTCTGACACTCATTTTCCTCATCTGTAAACTGGGGATAATAATAGTGATACCTGTGACAGATTGCATTAATGTTCCCAGCTCTTTACCTCTCTTTTAGCCACAGTCTGTCACGTGACTTTGCAGTGTCTCCCACAAAGAGGCAGGACATTGCTTTCCACCTGTGACTTTGAGTTTGGCCATGTGCCTTGCTTTGGCAAAAGAAGAAGGAAGATGGGAGGGGAACCTCTTGAGTCCTTGGGTGCTTCCATTTGTGATCTGCGCCTCTGCCATCTCTAAGGAGAATAGGTCCGGGCGAGGACCTGCTCCCAGGAAGAGGACAGACCAGGGGAGCAGAGCCAATGACCCCAGCGGAGCCCAGACAAGATCAGCTAACTCCCAGGTAACCCTCAGGTCTGGGAGAATAAATGGTTGCTGTTTTAACCAACTGGCTCATGGGGTTGTTTGTTATGCAGCAATTTTGGAACAATAGTTGAAGGATCCATTTCCTCTTAGAATTAATGTGAGGATTCAATGAGACAATGCCTGCCAACCACTGAACTCCAGTGCCTGGGACATAGTAAATGCTCACTAAACATTCAGCTGCTCTTACTGGTATTGTTGGCATTGTCATTACTATGGCCATCCATGGCAGGGGAGATCGTGGGGCCAGAGGTCAGGGAGGAGAGCTCTGCAGAAACCCACATTCACCAAGTCTGCTCAGAGACAGCCCCAAGCGACAAGTTCCCCCCTCGGTGGGAACTCGTAGTGCACTTTTGAAATCCATCCCTGTTAGAGGGGGAGATGGCGGCTCCTGCTACCCCAACAGGGGTGAGACAAGCCGGGCTCGGGCACAGGCCTAAACATTTTATAACAATCGTATTTCTTATGAAGTTTTAGTTTCACATCCTTCAAATGAAATCTCAGCAGTAAAGAAATTGCTTCTCTCTCCCTGGGAAACAGAGCTGACTTCCACCTTGTTCTGGCAGGAGCTTTCTGTACCTCTCTGCAGGACCCTCCCTCTCCAAGCCTGGATGGTGGCAGTCTGGGGGCCCTGTCTGCGTGGAGGGTGACCCTGAGGACCCTGGGGCGTTTTCACTGCAGCCACCGCTCTGTCCCCAGCAGCCTCCATTCCAGTTTCAGAAGCACCAGGCCAGGTGAGCTGGGTACCAGGAAAGGCAGGGTGCCATGGGGGAAGGGGCTCCTGCCCACACTTCCTGCTTCCTGCTGGCTGTTCCCTCCCCACACAGCCCCCCCACCCCCATCAGGGCACCCAGCTTGGAGGGCCTTCCATGGCTTTTAGAACCTGAAGAACCAAGATGCCACAGTGCCGGCTTAGACATCAAACCCTGATGAAGGGGAGAGCAGAAAGGCATGTGAGAGGAGAGAACCCTGGATTAGGGGGAGGCCAGTGAGACACTTGCCTGAGGTGTAAGCTTTAAAGGGGGCGCCCAAAACTCAATGACCCATAGGAATAATGTTTCTGAAAATCAAAACAAATAAAAAGAATCACAATGGACAAACTATCAAATCTGAAATTAAACACTGGCTGGTTTTTAAAATGCTGCATATTGCACACCTGGAGGGGTCTTTCCCATTCTACCTGAGTCCCTGTGGAGGGTACATGAGGGCTGATAATGGTCCACAAACAGATTGGGCCACGTGGGTTTATACAAAGGCCTGCTGTGGATTGTGGAGTCTTTATGCACCTTTCCACCTGGTTCAAAACAGGGTGGGTATTCTGCTAAGTGTCTACAGAGCACACGTCCTTCCCTTGACCTCAGAATTTTCCCAGTGTGTGAGGTTAACCAGGGAAACCCAGAGACAGAAACACAAGGAGAAACCCCAACGGCAGCCAGCCAGCCTGCAGGGAGAAGGCCCAGCAGACGAGGGCTTGGTGTAAGCTCGGGAGCTGAGCACCAATTCCAAGAAGGAGGAGACAGGGTCAAAGAAAAGCACTAATATGACGAATTGTTCAACCGGAAATGACTGAGAAACCAACTCTACCTGTATTATATTTTTGCCATCGGGAAGAATGGGGTCTTGAGGTTTAAAACACAAGTATTAGGGGAAATAAAGAAGTCAAAGTTGCTGACGTGTATTAATAACTGCCTCTGCCGGGCAGTGTGCACACAATATCTCATTTAAAGCTCACAACCACCTGTGAGAAAGGCCTACTCACTGTCTCCATTTTCCAAAGGAAAGCCTGAGGCCCAGAGAGGTTAAGACACATGTCTAAGGCCTCACAGCCTGGAAGTGATAAAACCAGGGTTTAATGCGAAGGCCCCACCCTTCACCTCTTCTCCACTTGGCCTCAAGTGACATCTTTATTCATCTGAATTTGGGACTATGAAATGCATCCCTGCTTCACAAGCCCCTGGCAGGGGACCTAGAGGTGTAGCCCTGCCTGGTGACAGAGACAAACAGAACAGACGATTTTAGTCATAAAATGTTTCAGGTTGTGACTGTGGGGGCAGGAGGAAGTCGGGGACAGGCCTCGGAAACAAAGCCCCTCCCTCGCCCCACGAACCCGGTCATTCAGGAATGATTCATTCATTCCCCAAACAGCTCGTGAGCACTGGCTGTGTGCCAGGCACCTGGCTGGGTCCTGGGGGTGGAGCAGGGATTTAGGGAGACCCCAGTTCCTGCTCTACTAAGCCCAAGGTCTTGTTAGGAAAGAAAATTGGAACAAATCTATACACAATCATGTCATCACAAACTGCATCAAGTGCTCTAAACACCAAGGATAGGGTGATGGGAGAGCATATGAGGGGGTCCTGACCCAAAGACGGGACATCAGAGATCTGGAGAATGAGGGGAAGCGACCAGAGGCAGAAAACAAAGGACGGGAAGTGGGAGCTGAGGTGCCCGAGCTAGTGGGCCAACCACTCCACCCAGGGTGGAGCACTGTGAGGGGCTCGTCTGCCCTGTGAGCGGTGCTCACCCTCTGTGGTTTCCCTGAGCTGTCCTCATCGGACACCTGCCCACTCTCTCTCTCCGTGGGGCCTCTGCCTGTCCTCACTGCCTCCTCCGGGCTGGCAGGACACCCCAGAAGTTACTAGGAAGCTCCTGGGGGACAGACCTGCCAAGTGATGCTTATCCCCACCTTCCCGGCACCTCATCAACCGTAGACAGCAGAGAGCAGGCTTCGAGGATACAGGGGATGTCCGAGGACGAGTGCCTGAAGGGGGGCTCATGGTAACCCAGCTTTTCTGGCCCCCACCCAGGAGGGCCACCTGACTCCCAGCCCCAGGCAGGGCCTCTCCTTCCTGCTGGAACTGAACCAACCTCTGGGCCACGGCACAGGGGCTCTCTAAGCCAAAGATGTGCATGCGTTAATTAATGAATTAGCCGTTTAATTAACATAATTAGGCCTCATTATTTTCCTTGCATCTATCGTCAATTTTCGGGCAATTAAAGAGAACGCTGGTGGAGAATGGGAGCTCTGGGTTGTCACTGCCAGCATAGGAGGGGACCTGGACCCTCAGGGCTCCTGCCCAGCGTGGAGGAGACTCCTGTGCATGCAACACACACCCCAAGATGGAGTATCCCCGAGTCTGAGTTTGTGGATTGCTTTCCATGCACGTATTGAGCGCCTACTATGTGTCAGGCTCTGTGCCAGGACACAGCTGTGACCAGGACAGACAGGGAAATTGAGGGAAGGGGTTGGCGAGCACCCATGGGCCTTTGAGGTAGACCCCCCCAGAAACCACAGGGAGACACGTCAGCCCTGCTGTGGGCTGGGGAGGCCTGGCGGACATGCCTGGGGCCACGCTTGTCCTTTCAGCAGTGTGTCTTAGCAGCCCTTCTTCTATGTAACTTGCTACTCAATCAGCCTGTCTATGAAAAGTTTACCCAGAAGGTTGTTTTTAAAAATGGTGATCCATAAAAGAGCCCTGTGGCATTCCATTAGAGACCCGCCTTCACAGACCTATGTATTCAAGTAAATCAAGGCGTTTGGGAAGTTGTCCAACAGCCTGAGCACTGGTCTCCTGCACCCTCCACTCTTCTAACTTCACTTCCCTTCTCCTGCCTCCAAGGGGAGGAGTTGGCTAAGAACTTTCTCAGATCTAGGTACCATTTGCCTTGGGCCCTTGGGCATGACATGCTCTGCTCATCTGTCTCCCATGTGGGTTTGGGGACCTCCGTGCAGGGTTCTGTGTTGATCTTTGTTCTCTCTTATCTGGGTATACGCAGCCCATCACTCCATCTGCTCAGCTGTTTTTTAAGATTTACTTAAGATGCAGTAAATTTTATTGTCTCCCCTCCAAGTTCCTGAAATCCACATCCCTGCACCCCACACACACACACACACACACACAAATACTTTCTCCTTGGTTCTTGATCAGAATAGCTTCTATGTCCTCATTCATGGAAATGTTGGATGGAAATGTTGAATAAGGCAGAGAGCCCTGTGGCCTAACACTAGAGACTCTCCCTCGTCTGCAAGGTCTCAACTCAGGACATAGCTGAATCTCAGGCGGAAGGTCAGCTTTTCCAAATGCATCCCCTTTTTCTTCCTCCCCCACCCACCTCAGAAAGCAGGCAGCCAACGGGAGTCACTCAGGTGAGTGGGATCGGAGATGAGGGTGTGAACCTACACAAGCTGTCCACACCGAACCCACGCTCATAGTCAACATGTTTGGGTTCGGAGACCCAGCCATCCCTGGTCCTAGGCAGGAGACTCATCTCCATCTGTCCTTGGCTGTGTGACCTAAGGCAAGTTCCTATGATTCTCTGATCTGCTTCCTTATCTGTAGGGGGGTTATGAAGTTGATATCTACCTCCTAGCGTTATTGTGAGGACAAACTGAAACACTGCACATTAAGCCCTTGGCATATATCAGCACTCAATCAAGGTTGTCCGGTGCCCTTCCCTCCCTCGGACCCGTCAGTGTCCAGACCATGGCTCCTTCTTTACACATGAGTTTATGGCCACTTGTATTGTTAGTGAGTCTCTTCTCCATGGCAGGACCTCTCCGTCTTGAGTCCATCTCACCACATCTCCACCCAGAGGTTCTGTTGTTAACGCCATTTTGCAGATGAGGAAACTGAGGCCAAGGGAAGCTGAGTCATGTGCCCGAGAGCACAGTTGGTGAGCGGCAGAACAGGACTCAAACCCAGATCAATCTGCCTACAGAGTGTGCCGGACCTACTCTGCCCAGCCCTGTTCTAGAACAAGGCTGGCAAAGCCCTCTGCTCTGGGGGAGGAGGGGATGGGGCTGGGAGGGTGATATATTCTAGTGAGGGAGACACATACACCCAAAGGAAATAAAAATATGATGTGACGACGTACTTCAGGCTTTGAAGACAAAAGAAGCAGATAATAACAATAGAAGGAAAAGGAGATAAAAGGTGTTGGGGAGGAGCCTTCGGGACCAGTGTTCAGGGAAGGTCTAAGGAGCTGATTCTGAGAAATGAAGCAGGGGTCAGCTGGTGCAAAGGCCCTGAGGCAGCCCTCAGCCTGCTAGATGTTAGATGGAGGAGGTGGGGTGGAGAGACAGGCAGGCTAGATCACGAGAGGTGGGTAGAACACAGCAAGGATTTGGATTTTGTTGCGATTGGAAGGTTTGAGCTGAGAAGTGACCTGACAAAAATTTCGAAAGGTCCTTTGCTGCCGAGACGGGAGGCTGGAGGGCGGGCCCAGCTACTAGGATGACGCACTAGTCTAAGCAGAGGTAAGGGTGTCTTGGACAGGATGGTGGTGGTGGAGGCCATGAGCTGGACATGGATTGTGGGTGTACTGTGAAGGTGACGCTGACAAGACTTGCGGATGGGTGAGCTGCGGGGTCCAAGATGACTCCAGGTGGTGGGGATGAGTCCTGGGAAGAATGGAGATGCCGCCACCAGAGATGGGAAGATGGGGGGAGGAGTGGGTGTTGTAAGGGAAACCAAGACATCAAATGGAGCTGTCACATAGGCAGGTGGGTGTCAGAAGCTGGAGTCATCTAGAGGTTTCCGGGGGTTTAGCCCTGACCTGGGCACGATGGTCACCCGGGAGCCAGAGAAAAGAAGGAATCCTTGGATGTGGCCCTGGAGCATACCAACACCAGTAAAGGAGCCAGCAAAGAACTCTGGAAAAGAGTAACTGGGGAGAGGAAGGAAAATTAGGAGAGAGGGGTATCCTAGAAGCCAAGGAAAGAGAAGGAGACGCCAAGCACGGTGTGGGGAAAGTGGAGGAGGGGAGAGACCTGGGGCAGACGCTGCAGCAAGTGAAGACAACTCTCCTGGGCATTTGCTTCCAAGGAGCAGGGATGTGGTGTCAGCAGAAAAGAGAACAGGCCCCAGGGAGGGTTTGTTTACAAGAAAGGGGTGGCACAACCTGTTTGGGGCTGATGGAAATGATCCGACCCCAGTAAATAAGACCCATGGTTTGGAAGATGCCGATTGTTCACTGTTTCTAATTGATATTTTCAGAACATCCCCTTGTAGACCACTGAAAAAATAAAAACAAGAACTCTGCATTTCACCCAAATCATAATTCCTATTTTGTGCTCCAGCTGAACTTGCCACTTAGTCCAAAGGCCACCAGCTTGTCCCAACAGCGTCCCTCAGAGTCTTCCTGCACGTGACCAGGGCAAAATGCAAAAAAATAGACCCAAACCCTTGCCAGCTCCTGATCGTTTTTGCGTTCTGTCCTTGTAGTTTTTTTTTTTTTTTTTTTGCATAAGTGCTAATATTTTTAACGAGTGTGCCAATCTAGGGGAAAGAAACCCATGATCATGCACTTGAAACGCAGATGAAGATCCCAGGTGTAACAATGGCTCCCCAGCCTAGAGTCAGACATCAGGCATCAATCACGAAGGCAAAGCAACAAAAATAAAAGACAAGAAAATGGTGGCAATGGAACATCAGAGCATGCGTATAAAAGGTAAGTGCAATTTAGGGTTTTGTGACATTTGTTAGATTTCAGCAAGCTGAACTCTCTTCCTTATGATGTTCAACTTTCACATCTGAGACTCTTGTCTTTAAGATGGAGTTGTTATTTGTTAAGTATATTTTCATAGCAGCATAACACACATACCGATAAGTCATATAAATCTCTAACCACTATGCTGTACACCTGAAACTGGTATAATATTGAATATCCATTGTAATTAAAAATTTTTAAAAGAAATGTAAAAAAAACAAACAAACAAACAAAAACACACATACCGAAAAATGCACGAATCTTAAGTGTTTGGCCCAGAGCTTTAACAGTCAACATAGCCATGAAACCAGGACTCAGGGTGACACCAATGAAGAAGCACATCACCAGCCCTCGAGGGGAGACACCAAGGGTTCAACCTGACAGCCAGCACCAGAGAGCTTCCCATAAAGGGGGTCATACAGGACGCCCCATTGGGGCTGGCTGCATCTCTCGCACGTGAGGCTCATCCCCTTTGTTGCATGTCCAGAAGATTGTTCGTGTTCACGCTCTAGAATCCCCTGAGGACAAATCCACATTTTTTTCCATCCATTCCTCCGCAGTTGGGACTGGGGTCCAGTGTGGGAATTACCTTGGACAGTGTCAGTGTGAGCTTTCTCATACATGTGTCTTGGCGTGTGTGTGCTTTTGGCACATATTTGTACAAGGCTGAGAACCTCTGTATTGGGGAAGCACTGGGTGTTAATATTCTGAAAACTCATGCCGAGAGCAGCATTGGGCCTGTCAGCTCAGGGACCAGCATGTGGGATTCTCACTCCTCATTTGGTTTTCTTGTTTTATTTCTCTTTAAAGTAATAGTTATTTTCAACGGGGAAATGACTGTGCCCTCCCCCCACCTGGGGACACTTGGCAACGTCTAAGATGTTTTTGGTTGTCCCAATTGGGGTGGCGAGTGGCATTCAGTGGGTAGAGTCCAAGGATGGCTACAATGCACAAGACAGCCCCACCACAAAGAACGCTCCAAACGTCCATGGCGGCAAGACTGAGAAACCTGCTTTAAAGGAATAAATGGTTCACGGCGCCTAAATAAGGAGTAAGCGATACAGTGGGCTCGGCAATTTCAACTCTCAAACTTACTCCCAAAATAGTTCTAAGGAGACAGATTCGTGGTTGCCATATGAAGTACAGTGAAGCTCCAAGGAAGAAGCCACAGACCCGAGACAAATGAAGAGGGAGAAATGAGGTTCACACAGGGTGTTTAAGGGTAAGTAGGAGCTTGCCTGGTTTCCAGGATGGATGGGCATTCCGTTAGAGGGAACAGCATGAATACAGTTTCAAAGATATGGTGGAATCTCAGAGGAGGGAGGCCCGTGCTGCCTCAGCAAGGCTCTTTGGAGAGGGGACAGCTAAGCTGGTCTTGGAGGATGAGCAGTTCTCTGGAGGAAGGACCGACCAGCACGGATGGAGACACATGTGGTCTCAAGTGTCCCAGGAGCCAGACAAGCAGGGAGGGGGTGGGGGGTTTGAGAAGATTTGGGACAAGGCCGAGGCGACGGGTCCAAAAGACAGTCAAGGTCATGACCCAGAACATGTCAAAAACTTCTTGCCCTCCAAAGCTTCTCCACATTCCCCATCCCAGGAGCAGAACCTCCTGGAAATAGAATATTGGCTCTAGACCTCTGTCCCTTACTCCATCATGTGTAAGCCATCAACAAGGTCTGTAGCTTCTAACCCAAAGAGCCCTCTGCACCTCCAAACCACCACTCCCACCTGTCTGGACCACAGCCCCAGCTGCCACGAGGGGTTCCCTGCCTCTACTTCAGCTCCTTCCAAATTCTCCTCCACATGGAAGCTGCTAGAGAGATCTGAGTAAAACATAAAACGACCATGTCACTCCCCTGCTGGAAACACTCTCTCCCATAACTTAGGGGGTACATTCATAGGGGTCTCAGCTCAAATTCAGCCCCCTTTTCAGGGGTATCTGGGGCAGCAGGAGACTTGCTTTGCAGTAGCGGGAAGGACTGGTCCTGTGCCCAGGCCCTTCTCTGTTCCAGCGTCCCCTGCAGCCTGGGGCCTCCTTACTCAGGGGCTACAGTGGGACTTGTGGTTCCACCGGGCTGGCCCTGGCGGTGGGGCTGATGGAGACTGGGCAGCCTTCTGGCCTCAGTTTCTCAAAGTCTGCCTGAGCAGGCCCAGGGCACCCAGCAGAGCTGGGTCCCTTGGGGCTCCGCCTGGCACAGTTCACAGCTAAGTGAGCCCAGGGCTCCCCCGGGCAGGGCCAGGCCCCCTGGGCGTCCAGAGAGCTCGTTATCCCGTCAGCCCTGAAGCCGCACCTGCTCTCCTGGTCTCCTGTGATCTCAATTAATCCGTCCTGCCCTGATTAATTAGCAGGGTTAATTATGACGGCTGCTGCTGCTGAAGCTTGGGGAGGAAAGCCCAGCCAAGTCGCGGAGTAGAGACCCAGCCTGTGGTGGGGCGGGGCGCCTCTCCCTGCTAACTCCCCCACCCTGCCCCTGCCACATGCCTGGTGCCCACGCTTCCCAGGGCCAAGGTCAGGGACCTCAGGACGCCGTTGGTGCTGTGACTCTGGGGCCAGGCCTATCAGGGCCTGGTCATGCCCTCAGGCGTCACCTGAGACGAGGGAACCAGGCCCACGGTCCCGGGTTTGGCTCCTTTGATCAGACCCGTTATGTCACATCCAGGTCCTTGCCTTTGCCCGTCGTCATGACCACACCCTAGAGGACCCAGAACCCCATCGTGGCAGGGACCCCTTGGCCCATATTCACCGATCTCCCTTCGAGGGGAACCTACCACCTACTTCCCCGATTGTCTTTCCTCTTAGACCCAAAGGTCACTGTGCCCAGGATACAGGCCGAGAGAAGGAGGTCCAGGCCAAGAGTGGGGTTGCTGGGGTCCGGCCCCCAGCTGGGGCTGTTGCAGACACTGTTCTGCTGACTGGACCCCCTTCATTACTTTGTGGGATCCGAGAGCCCCCACCCTCCACCCTTTCCCAAAACGTAAGCCCTTGGCTAAACACCAGGGCATCAGAAGCTGGCTCAGGGTGACAGGCGATTTCAGCCTCTCGCTGCAGCTGAGACGCAGAGCTCTCCAGCCTTTCCCAGACCCCTGCGCCTTCCAATGCCAGCTCACTTTCCCCCATCCCCACCTTGTTCCACTCCTCCTCTGAGCTCCACGCCTTCCTCACCAGCCTGGAGGCCTGGAGCCAGGACTGTCACCAACCAAGGATGGGCGCTTGACTCAGCACAGGCCCCTCCCCCTCGCAAGCTGGACCACCACCACCAAACTCCTGCACACACGTCCTCTCAGCACCCATCCATTATCCTCCTCGCCAAAACGTGATCCATTATCACTGCCTGCGCCTGGCAAAATGTATCATTACCTGCACCCTCGGCACTTCCCAGATCAATCCACTTCTTAAATGTAGTAATAGAGAAGAGGATTAGGTACTAGAAAACTCATTATGAAAATGGCGTACTCAAATTCTTTAAAGGTGATATTTCATAAAATATACCCGGCCTGCCGCGTGCCTCAATCATTCTTTTTAATAGCTCCGTAGCAGCCAGAAAATAAAGTATTCATGAAGATTGAAGAAGATGATCCCATGAACTTCAATTTAATTGGTGCAAATTAAAACAATCCATCTCTCCGTGCTGTCCGTCTATCTCCAATCATCCCCACGCCGCACGTCCGGCACCCTGATTACAATTATCTTTTAATAGGAAAACTTGTCAGTTTTTGTGTGATTTACATAAGCTTGAGCAAACTTATGGGGATCAGATAGGGCCTTGGTGTGTGATTTCCTGTCCCCAGCTCACCGACTCCGGAAGCCCTCTGTGGAGCACTGGGGAGGCAGGGTCTGGGCGGGGTGGGGGAGGGGCCGGGAGGGATCTGTGGCATCGTGTTTGCAGTGCCTGTCAGAGACGGGCTGTGTGAGACATCTGTGTGCAGCACAGCAGGCCCCAGCCTTTGGCCACGTCCTTCCTCCTGGACCATTGCAGCTGGACATGGAACCAGACAGGACCTGTTTTCGGTGGCCACGGTCACTCTAAAGGCAGCGAGTGCACCTTGACCTCCCAGTTGAGGAGGCCAACTCTGGTGAGGGCTCAGCTCTCCTCCCTGTTCCCTCCGCACCCCCAACCCACACGTGCTGCCAAGTGCCTCCTTGCAGAGCCAGTGGGGACAGGCAAATGAGACTTTCTAGGGACCAGGCGGCAGGAGAAAAAGTCAACAGTGAACTGAGCATAACAAGAGAATTGAACGAGGAAGACAGGTGTGTGGGTCCCCCAGGAGTATGCCACGGGGAAGATGTGGGTTTTAATGAAGCAGAAAACAGTCTACGGAGACCCAAGTGAGGCGCGGCCACCAGGAAGCTAGTGCCGTCTCAGGCTGTATCAACAGAGACATGGCGAGAAAGAGGGAGGTGACCATCCTACCACATCTGTGCCGTTCAAACCACCACTGCTACGTTCCTTCAATCACTCATTCAATAAACACTGAGTTCCTGCTAAGTGTCAGGCACTAGAGATCAAGCAGAGAACGAGGCCAACCCAACTCCACCCTTACAGGCGTTATAATCCAGCGATGGAGAGACAAGAAGGCAGGTAGTGATTATACAGGCTGACAAAAGCTACAGTGAGAGAAATGCACGAGTCTGGAGAAGCCTCGAGGAGGGGATCCCAGTTGAAGCTGGGGAGTCAGGGGAAGACCGGAGTTGCTGATACCTGGCTTGAGACCGAAAGGCTGAAAAAAAGTCTGGAAAATGGGGATGGGGTGCGGGCGTGTTCCAGAAAGAGGGACCATCGTGTGCAAACGCCTGAGGCAAGAATACCTGCCACCTTAACACGTAGATGGTCTAACAGCAGAGTGGACGGGGCTGAGTGAACCCGACGGAAAGACAGCCCTAAAGTGTGACAACACTAGGAGGGTTATCTATCTCTTATTACCCTATTTAAATTTTTTAACAAATTCTTAACTACACAGGAGATATATGAACACATCCTCCCTGTAAAAAATAATCTAAGCATCACAGATAACGTCCGCCTGGACCACGTCCACCCTCTTACCCTGTCCCTCTCGGAAGATAATGCTTACCAGTGTGGTGTGTCTCCTTCCAGTTTTTTCTCTATGCCTTCACTTACGTAGGAATCAATGGAAATACAGAGATGCTTCTGGTTTTGTTTCTTATAAAAATGGCCTTGCACGGTCAGTGTTTTTCTGAAGTTTGCTTCTTCAATTCGGCCCCGCCTGTCACTGCCCTCATCACCCCCTTAAGGGGACTGTCCAGCTGACTTGGCAAGTGCCCGTCCTGAGCGTACTCCAGACCATCTGGGCGGCAGCAGGGCAGCAGGTGGTGGGTGAAAGAAGGGGCTCTGCTGTCAGCCCGGGCCCTGCTACCTCGGGCAAGTCCCTTCCTGGCTCACAACCTCGCTTTCCTTTTCCTTAAGACGGAGAATAAAGAAGTCTGCCCGCTAGGACGCTGTGAAAACTAAGTTAAGGTTCATAGCGCTGTGGACTCGGGACTCGGCCCATAGAAGGGTCTCTGCACACATGCTGACAATGACAGTGATACCCATGTCATCTGAGACAAGGCCTATCTGAGTGCCCCCAGCACAACCTTCAGGTGGCTCCAGCCCCAGCCTGCAGATGCTCCATCCTGAGACAGAAGCCCCTCCCTTGCCCTGGCAATCTGTGGACTCCACGGAAGTGGGAGCAGCTGCTCTCAGCCTGATCCTGCAGGCCCCTCCCCTGTGGCCCCATCAGGCCTCATTTCCCGCAGCCCAGCAGCCCTTGGCCTCCAGGAGCACACAGTTGGTACAGTAACTATTGTTTGTTTGCTCAAGTGGCTAACGTCACCCTTATGCGGGAGGTGAAGCCTTCCTAAGTGGGATCTGGAAATTGAATTCATGAGAGTGTCTGTCTCGTTAAGGAATGATAAGAACAATACAGGCATACCTTGTTTTCTTACGTGTTGCTTTGTTGCGCTTCACAGCTGTTGTGTTTTTACACTTGAAGGCAAGGCCCTCCACCAGCGAAAAGATTATCGTTTGCTTTATTACAGGACTCGCTTTATTGCAGTGGTCTGGAACCCAACCTGCAATACCTCTCCGAGGTACGCGTGTATTATTTCTTGAGCATTCTGGGAGCACCCACTAGATATCACTCACACGCCGGCTCATGGAATTTTCACAAAGCCCCAAGAGGCGGGCTCCATTGTTATCACCATAGACGTATTAACTCACACAGTCCCTGTGACTATCTCACACTTCCCATGAGATAAGTATGATTATCATTAATCAGGACGGGATGACTATGCTGTGACAACAAACCAATTCCCAACTCTCAGAGGCTTATCACAGTCAATGTATATTTCTCACTCAGGAAGGCCAGCTCAACATGGGTCGCTGGCCTTCTTCTGTCTTGTGGCTCTGCCATGTGGACTACGTGGTCACGAAGGCAGGAAAGAACAGTGATGAAGAACACACGCAAGGTCTTAACTGCTCCAGACCCCAAGTGCCACTCTACTCCCCATCACTGACCAGCACAAGGCATATGGCCCCAGCCTAACTGCAAGGGAGGCTGGGAAATGCAGAGGATCACATGGATATTGGTGAGCCCTGCACACACCACCGCTCTGCCTTTGTAAACAGAGAGCATCCGGGCACAGACATGATAAGTAATTTGCCCAAGTCCCCCAGCCAGTGAGGGTGAGGGCCACCATTCACACGTATGGACTCACACACTCGTTTATACTTATTGACATGCACGGCAGTGTCCACATGCGTGCACACCCATGTCCACTCCCATGGCCTGCCCTCTCCCTTCCTGGGTGAAGAAGGGTCATGAGCACCACAGAGCTCTGACGGGGGTGTGAAAAACTTGGCCAGAGGTCCGGGGCAGGCTCCCTCCTCTGTCCATCCCTCAGCCCTGCGGCCTTACCTGTTGTCCATGCCCCCAGCTTGGGCAGAGTCCCCACCCTGAGACTCTGGGGGTCACCCACCCTGTTATGGCACCAACCCCAGCTCACTCCAGAATGCTCTGCCTGCCCCTTCAAGAATAAGAACTTGCTTTAGAACCCGTGGCTGACAATAAGGCAGAATTCTGGGGCAACATTTCTTTTAAATATAAAAATTATAACAAATACATACAGCGAACATTCTCACGTCCAAATATTTACACACGCCCCCACACACAAATACGCTTCATGGACGTGGATGTATGGAGGTGTGTTTGTATTTATAAGTCTGAATTTATTCATGGAAATGATGGGATAAGCATGCTTGTGTATAGGACTAGAGCTCAATGTGACATAAAAATAAATGGTGAATGTCTCTTCAAAAGTGTCAAGATCATGAAAGGCAAGGAAAGACTGAGAGACTGTCCCAGGTCTGAAAAGACATGATGACTAAATGTAATGTGGCGTCTTGGATTGGATCCTGGAACAGAAGAAGGACATCTGAGAAAAAAACTGGAGAAATACGAATCAAGTCAGTAGTTAACGATACTACTGGTTAATCTCTTAGTTTTTATTCACGCCCTGTGGTCATGCAAGGCATTACCATTAGAAGAGGCTGGGGGGAAGGTGTACAGGAACTCTCTGTAATTTCTTTGCCACTCTTCTAAAAAGTTTTTTTTTAAATAGTGATGAAAGAAAATGCCCCAAACAGGGAGGCAGGATGGCCCTAGATTTCAGTACATAACTTATGTGACCTTGGACAAGTTGCTCATCTTTTACAAAGATCAGTCCACAAACATCACCAGAAGTCTGATTAAATAATCCTCAAAGTCCCATTGAGCAAGCCATCCTATAATCCACTCTGCATTCAGAAACATCAGAATTCGGAACAGAGACACACACAATCCTACATACCTACATATGCCCCAACTCACGGATGGGCAGACCCAGGTAATCAGTGTATGGTATGCTTTTGTTAACTCGGGTTGCAAATATGGCCAAATCTTCTTTCCATTAATTGAGTTTCCATATCCTCTATTAATAAAACATTCAGCCTTTTCCTCTTACAGGATTTTCACACACACACACACACACACACACACCAAGAACCCTTTGAAAACGGGAACTATACAGCTTAGTACCGATCTTTGTCCTTGCTCCTTCAGTTGCCCTTGCTGCAGGTTAAGGCCTCTGCCCAGGCCGAGTAAGCTCCCCGTTAGAGTTCTTTTTCCTTCTCACTCCCAGGCTCATCCACTGATCCCCACAGCGTAAAACCATGTAATATTGACTGGGAGCAGAGGAGCTTCTAGCACAGCCACAAACTGTGCCCAGACCAGCCCTCCCCCAAGGCTTTGGTGATGCCCTGGGTTAGCTGGAGTCCGAGGCTAGGTCCTCCCTTTCCTCAGAGTAACTGTATTCCGGGGGCCTGGTCGCCCTGCTCTGCCACTGAGCCTTGGTTAGATTTCTGTGGTCCATCCTGAAATGTCTCTCAACTGAGACTCCTGGGAAACAGAGGCTGGAATCTTGGTCCCCTCTTACTCATAAAGTCGTGAGCTCCTGCCTGTTGGTGGGGTGGGGATGAGACCCAGAACAATGACTCCTGATATATACTGAGCCCTGAAGAGGTATCAGGCACCTGCCAGGACTTGCCCTGGGATCAGAAGGACACTAGGTAGACTCCTGCTGAGACCACATCCTGGCTTAGCGCCTCATCTGCCCTATCCTGGCATTCTTCTGTTATTTCCCCCACTCCCTTTGCCCTGAGAGCTCTCCTCCATAAACCAGGGGACCCTGAATTCCTGTTTCAGTCTCAGCTTCTATGGACCCCAAACTAGCACAGCACAGATGTAGCTGAGAAGCTCGGTGGAGTGGTTAGAGGAGCCCTGAGAAGGCAGAGCTTAGGATGGATTCTTGAGTTCCATCACTCATCAGCTGTTCAGTGGAGAATTCATAGTCCCTGGCATGCTGTAGTGTGCAGCTCTCACTGTCGTCCACCCGTGATGAGCTCGGATAAAACACAAGGGGAGGTGGGTTCCCTGGCTTATGCAATAACCTGGTATTTATGGGGGAAATGGTAACTACTAGGATGATAGAGTAGATAGCTGTGGCTAAATGCCTGAACGCTCTAAAGAGAGAAAGTGACACACTCCAAGTTCAACGTGAAACCTGCAGAGTCTTCTTGGCAGTGTTTAAAGAAACCCTCATCTCCTGTAGCTGAAGGGCAGACCCCTGAAGACACGGCTTGGGACCTGATCAGAAGGTCAGTAGAACTTCAAAATCAATCTATCCCATGCCAATGTCAGGGCCTCATGGGGGAAGGAATGGGACCCAGCCACTTGGGAGGGTAGATGCCCTTGAGAACCTTGAACTCCAGATTTCCCTGAACTCACTGAGCCTGCAGAAGTGGTCCACATCCTTTGTTAGGGGCCAGTGGCCCCGCCCACCTGTCCTTGCTTGAAGAGCCTGGACAAAGCAATGGCTCTCATTAAATGAAGACGCCAGCAATGCCATAGCCGACTGGGGGAGATGGCCAAAAGGCTCAAAGAAGGGAGTGTGCTAGAGTGGACCTACCACGTAAGAACAAATTCCCAGAGCCGACTCTGCTCCTTAGAAGGGGTCCTGATAGTCCAGTATCCGGGCAAGAGGAATGAGCTGTGAGGGAGGTGGTGACATCATTCATTAGCTCAGTGGTGGCTGTCCTCACAGCCCAGGGAGGTTGGGAGGAGGCTGTTACTGGGCTCCCTGGTGGAGATAGGATTATTCACTGGGGCCCAGGCGGCCGTTCTTGACTGTCAGAAGCAAAGCTGACAAAACTGCCATAGTGGGCAGCAAGGTTAGAATGGCAGCCGGTGGGTCCTGACATTCCCAGGGTCGGGATAGATGGACAGCCCACAGGGGTGTCCCTTACTCTGTGTAATCAGAAGAGGACACGAGGGAGGGACAGAAAGCTGAGGCCAGCCATCCCAATAGGAAATCACAATCGTTTGCCCAGATTCTAGACCCTGAAGCTGAAGGAGAAGCCGGTCCCCAGAAGGAAGGATCCTGCCACACCACAGCAAGGGTTCACAGGACTCATTTCCATGTCCTTCCCCCATTTGCTCAGGTATCTGGGAACTCACTGGGAAAGGGGGGTATAAGGCCCAAGGTGACGTTTGACCCAGGACCCCAAAGAGCCAGCACAGCCTCCCTATTAAAGTAGGGGCCCAAGGGAGATAGGTCATAAATGGAATCCTGGCTCAGTTTACTTCATAGTGGGTCCCTTTTGTTCACAGGCCTCTCAAGGACCATTTTATCAGTTCCCAAACGTATCATTGGAATGCACGGTGGACAGAACCCCATACCCTGGCCCACCCCTCACCTTGGCCCTTTGACCTGCTGAGTAAGAGCCGGTAATGTAAGAAAGACCAAGTGAAAGCTCCCAAGCTCCCTTCTCCCCTCCAGCAGCCAAGATAAAAAAAAAAAAAAAAAAAAAAAATTTTCTCCTGGGGAAAAGACAAGAATTACTCAGAAAACTTAAAAGACGCAGAGACCGTAGGCACCATTGACTTCCTACTTCATTCCCAGGTCTGGATGGACCTATGGTGTGGGCACCGATTGTGAGGGTCTCTACATGGCACAGGAAGCCACCAAAGAACCTGCACTACCGGAGACATGCCGGGCACAGTGCCGACAGGAAGACCCGGCAAGCAGCAGTCAGCCAGTCTCCAGCCTCAGCACCTCCGACGTGCAATGACTCATCCACAGAGTCGTCTTCTTCGCAGGGAGGGGGTTCTGCATGGATCCCAAAACCTGGGCTCCCTCTCCCAAGGCTGGTCTAGTTATTTCTGCTGCTGCATGTCGGACCTGCCCACAACAGAGACGGATGTGACAAATTGATTGCATCAGACCATCCTGGCAGGAGCAACCAATCGTCCTGACTGGGCTGACCCGGATCCCAAGTGTGACTTTTACATTCCTACCATTGGGCCACTGCCAGCACCACTCACCAAAGCCTCACAGAGCATTTCGATCTGTCATCATAGAATTCTCAATAACATGGTTTCAGACCTACGTACCTGCTTTATGGCAAAGAGGCTACTTGGCCATGAGACGCATTGGCCCTGCCACACACCACACCTTCCAGAAGCTACAAGCCTAAGAGAGCAGTGGGACAGAGGGACAGCCAACAGGGCATTCCAAGGAATGGGACAGAGCCTGGTGTCCCTGGGGATGGGTAGGTGGGCCTGGCTGTGCTGCCATCTTGGACAGGGCACCTGCAGGCCGTGTACACTTAAAGCCAACAGCCATAATTTGGTGCCATGTCCCCAGCAGGTAGAATACCTGGATCTGGAAACCAAGGCATGGAGGCCCTAGAGGTCTGGGTGAGTTAATTCATTGCTCTGAGCCTCTATTTTTCCACCCACTAAATGGAAGTTAATAAAACGTCCTGCTGTGGGGATTGAGACAGTATTTGCCAAGCTCTCAGCACCGTCACTGAAATCATTGTTTTGGAATGGCGTCAGGGCCAAGACAGATAGGGAACCGGGGGGGTCCCCCAAGTTTGAGCCCCATTTCTGGCATCTTTCTCACAGGACATTCAGGAAGGGCTTCCTGTCCATCCCGACTTCTTCCTTCTGCAGATAAAAACCTATTTTTATTCTCAAGGAAAAGGAGATCTAATTCTTCTCCCCCAAAACACCCCTTTTGGCCAGAAGAACATTTTTAAGTTTTCTCCTCCCCTGCCAAGTTCTCCTTGCCCCGCCTGCCATGCCAGGGCGGCCCTGAGAAGCCAGGGGACCCCAAAGCCACATCCCCTTTCCCAGCTTGGGGAAGCTTTTCCTTCCCATGCCTCCATTTTATTATCAGCCAAAGATTTCACTAGCACTGCCAAGAACTGATATTCAGAAATAACTATGTAAATCCTTTGTAAATGTATGCTAATTACTTATTTTTAATTATAATGTAAATAAGTAATTACTGAATAATTTTAAAGTATTTACATGGGGTGTGTGATTTAGACACTAAGTTGTTATAAGATATAAAAACTATAAATTATACAGTAATTATGGCCCAATTTACATGCTAAGGCCAAACACAATTACATAGCAAGAAAAATATAAACAATCAGGTAATTCCGTGGTAGTTACTGTGTAATAACCAAGCTGTTTCTTCCCCCATTGACAAAGTAGGTCTGTGTGTTCCCTCTAGGCTAGGGAAGGCCCGGGGGAGGGTACATTCAGGAAGTTAAAATCACCATTAAGAAAAAAAAAGATCACAATATAAGAGGAAAAAGGCACAGTCAAAACAAAACCACTATTGTGTCTCACCTGGGTGGGTCACAGGATTCAGAGAAAGGCCACGCTATAGAACATGGCTCATTGGCCTTGCTGTCCTGTGGCCCTGCGTGGAGTGGCCCCAGCTGTCTCGTGGGCCACAGCCGCTCCCCTCACGCACTACACCTCAGGCAACGAAAGAGTTCCCCAAATTCTCACCTCTAGGCCCTCATACCCCTGTACCCTCAACCTTAATCTTCTTCCTACACTTCTTGCCTAGCTAACCCCATCTCACTCTTTAGGTCTCACTTGTAATGCTTCTTCCTCCAGGAAGCCTTCCCTGACCAGACGCCCCCAAATTTTGGCCAGGGGCCCCTCCTGGGCTCCTATAGCCTCCTGGGCCTCCCCTATCACAGCTAATCACGGTTTCGAGATGGCCTGTTTGACAGCAAAGTCTGCCTCCCCACCAGACTGGGAGCCCCTAGATGTTAGAGTCCAGCCTGACTTATCCATTGCTGGCACCCAAGTTAGAAGCGCTTGGACTTAAGAACGTGGAGTTTGGTGTCAGTGAGATCTGGGTTCAAGTCTGGTGCAGATACTCTCCAGGACCACCCTCCCCCTCAACCCCAGAATTATCCCTGGGTTCAAAGTCCTCACAGTGCCCAGCTGACCCAGCCCTTTGATGGGGATATCATTCTCCCCATTTTGCAGAAAAGAAAAACTGAGACTCAAAGAGGCCCAGTAACCAATGGGGTCACAGAGCTGGGCTGTGAAACCAGGCCCCCTCCAGTCCCAGCCTCAATCTCCTACTCCCTCCCCACCCCATACACTCTGGGCTGTGGACCCTGACTCCCCAGGGTGCTATCAGATCCAAGAAGAGGGTGGAAGGATCCTATAGACACATTTGCAAGGAGAGCGATACTGCCCAGGTGCCAGTCCCACAGTCACAGCAGTGCCAGGAGAAGGGGACACCTCCCGTTGTCCCTACATCTCCTGAGAGGCAGGGATCACAGAACTACTGACCTGGGAGCCCCTACGATTGTGTTTTCTTAAGCTCTTGTCTGAGTCTCCGCAGTCAGACTCTCCTGGAGAGCTTACTAAAATGAAAATTCCTGGATCTCTGGAACAGACAGCTGACTCTTGAGGTGGAGCCCAGAACATTCACTTTTAGCCCACACCCACTGATGCCCACTGCAGGGTGAGAGCCACTGCAGGAGGTGGCATGACCTGAACCCCTCTCTGAACTTGTCACCTCACCTGTGAAAGGGGCCTCTGTACTTTGCTTACTGACTGTGTCTAAGTACCCCCAGCACACAGGCGCTCAGCACACCAGCAGTCCCTCCATTCAACACCTACTATGATCCAGACGGGCCCTCTTGCCTCCCCCGGCCCCCACCGGGTGGGGTGGGTGCCCCCCACCACACATACCAGACAGGCAGGACCTGTGCCTCATGGGACAGGTGCTCTGAGGCTCTGGGCTGCTAGCCTGGCTGGGGGCACATCTGCCCTGCTCAGTGTGAGGCCCGGCAACCTCAATAGGGAACCTGCATCCTCATCCCCGGGAAGTCCCCACAGAGCCCTGCGCTCCAGCGCAGCCACCCTGCCTTCACAAACAAGGCCGCCCCACCCACCCGCAGTTGTCACACAATTTAGAGTCAGGGAGACAGAGGAATCCATATATAGATTCAGAGCTCTGTCTTTTTCTCCTGCCCCGAGGAGTTGCTGTTCATTATGCACAGTCATTAGCAAGGATTTAGGGGAGCCCACGTGTGACCCTGGGGATGGAAGGCCCTGCTGACCAGGCCATCGATTCTGTAGGAGAGGAGGTCATCGCAGCCACCCCTCTGCCTCTGAACCAGCTGGCTGAGCACTCAAAAAGGCATGCGGGGAGGCCTTTCTTCTCTAATAATAATGATCATGATAATTCCAGGTACCGTTTATAAGCAACTGTCCCTTGATGAAGCTAGGGAAGGGCCTGCTTGCACCCATCCTCACAAGGAAGTGAGCACAGAGAGGGTCGGTGATTTGCAAAGGTCACACAACCCAAGCATGTCTCCTACACCCCAAATGAACAAGGACTTGGCCAGCAATGGCCAACTCAGTTTGACATAACCTGAGCCAGAGCCTAGCATGAGTAAGCCTCAGTATTGGCCAAATCTGTGAAGATAGAAATTGCCATCATTCCAGCACTACGACCCCTCATGCAGCTACTTCACAGCCCAGGAAATTCCCCGGTCCCCCGGGTAATATTTTTTTATGGCCATTGCCGGGTGCTATTCATTTTATTACACTTTTGCCTGTTATTTTTGTTGTTGGCGCATAAGCAATGTGGTCAATTCTGTTTTACGTGCCCCGGCATTTCAGATTCATCGCCAGCCAGCGTGGCGCTGAGTGGTTACACGGTAAAGTGTTTGGCTAATAAAATGCATAAAGCAGAGATAGGAAAATCAATGCCTTTGTTAATAACACTTCGCCATCTTTCATGTGATCTGCCAGGCAGGGCTGCCTGCTGGAGCTGGTGCCAGAGGCACCACACAGGGGTCTGCCACGGGGGCCAGGTGCTAGCAGGCCCTGGAGTCTGTGCCCTTTGCCCCTGGCCCTCCTGGAGCAGGAGCCAGTCAGAGCACTGATTCCCTCCCACTGCTGAGTTTGAGATAGAGGGTTGGGAGAGAGGAGTCATTTTAGGTTCTTGAGCAAGTCACTGTACCACTCTGACCCTCAGTTTCCTCATCTATAAAATGGGGCTAGTAAGAGTCCCTGCCTCCAAGGGCCTTTGTGAGGAAGCAGGGAGAGCCCTTGTAACCCACATGGCATAAGGCACGGCCTGCGGCACGTACACTCTGGGTGAAAGAACACTACTACTCTTCCCTCCCCAGATAACAGCCACCCTGGCCACTCAGGGGTGCCCATCTCTCCTCAGCCCCTAAGACTAAAAAGGCTTCTCACTGGACTGAGCCCTCAAATGAAACCTGTTCTAAGACACAGGCACCGCCTCTACTCAAATCCAAGATCGCAGCTGCCCTCCTTGTCGTCTTGTTCCTGACCAAACATTTACCTCAGTTCCTAAAATCATTCAGCTTCCTGCCTGGGTACTGTCGGGTCCACATAAATTCCCAAAAGCCTCCAGCAAGGCTGGCGGGCTTGTCGGCTTAGCATGTATTCACGTACTTCATTCTGAGTAAATGAAACACTTGATGAATAAATATCTCAGGGCCAGGCCCAGCACACAGAAGACTTTGAAGTCCTTGAGCACTGGTCTGGGAGTGGTGCCACAATCTGGCAGGTGAAGGGGGACTTGGGAAGAGCCTGGTTCTATGCGGACAGCTTTCCCAGGCCTGGCCGGCACAGCACCCCCAGGCTGGCGAAGGGCCTACCATGGGGATTAACGGAGGTGTCACCTCCACTCCTCCTCCAGAGGTCCCTACAGCCCCAGCACTCCTCCTCCCTCATCTTCCTCCCTCACCCAGGAAGGTGCTTAATCCCTGGCCCCTCCCAGCACAGCCAGGCCTGACGCACCTCTCGGCAAATATTGGACTTTACTATTAATTTAATTAAACTTTATTAACCTTTATTAAAAATAAACCCTTATTAAAATTCTCATTCCATATCTGGCAAAGGTGGGGGGGGGGCACTGCCTCTTCTCCAGGCTTGTTAAATGTCACCTGAACAAAAGCAGTGGCCTCCAGGGCCAGAGTCTGGGACAAGAAGCAGGGGCCGGAGATTGAGGGGCCGGCCCGGAGACGTGTGTGTGCACATTGTGCAGTGTTGGCAGCTGAAATCCAGACCCTGGGTGCTCAGCATGGAAGAGAGATTTGGGCAGCTCCGGGTGCCAGGCCGCACACTACACAGAAGTTGGTCCCCACGCAGATCTGGGAGCAGGAAACGTTTGTTTCTATCACGTTATTTTTCCTAAGAGCCACACTTGCTTCTTTTAGAAAACTTGGAAAAGCACCAAAGAAGATAAAATTCTCTTAAAGCCAAATGGACTCCTGTCCCTTAGAGCAGGGGTGACCGTATTTATCATCCAAACTTGCACATTTTAAAGATTAGGGACACTGTGCCTGCACTAGTCACATACAGGCCCTGTCCTGGGCTGATGGGAACAACAGAGCAACACTGGTAAGCTACAGGGTTTTCCTCCCCGTGGAAACTGAAACCCATTTCAACATACAAGGGGGCTAGTCCCACCCTCCAACACCCAGTCAGAGCCTGGTGCCTTGGCTAATTCAGAGCTGGCAGGTGCTAGAAACCTACCACATGCTGGGCCCTGTCCTGAACTTTGTGTAAATTAATTTATTTAATCGCCACCTCACCCAGCAGCCTGGGGGAGGTGAGTAATACTGTGCCCATTTAGAGAGGAGAAAACTGAGGCTCGAGAAGTGAAGGCCTTGCTCAAGGCTAAGTGGCAGAGCTAGCACAGAAACCTGGAGCACTTTCATTGTCCACCTCCCTGAGCTCAACCTTGTAGGAGCCAAGGAAAATGGGGCTCTCTAACCTGGGGAGGGGTCGCCGGGGGGCAGACCACCCATTTAGGCTATCTGAAGAGCTCTGCTGGGCAGAGCCTGGGAGGCAAGGGAGGAGGCACTGGACTAGCAGGCAGAACTGGCCAGCTCCACTTCCGGCCGCCACGCTCGAGGGCCCAGAGGCTGCCTGCACAGGACTGCCCTGGAGCCCTCCATTCTGGATGGTGCCCAAGCCTCCTGATCAGGCAGCACTTGCCTCACAGGGGAAGGGCTCAGGAAAGGCATAAAGTAGATGGGCCACTCCAGTCCAGATGTCTCCAAACATGCTTATCTCAGTTCATGTGCTCAATAAAAATATGAGGTTGCTGCAAAAATAATTGTGATTTAAAAATTGCAAAAACTGCAGTTACTTTTGCACCAACCTATTGAACACAGCAGGGAAGGCGGTAGCCCCAAAGACTCAAGGGTGAGAGGGTCCTGGGTTCAGATCCCGGCACTGCCCTTAGTGGTATGGTGACTTTGGACCACTTCATTCATTCATTCAGCAAACGCTCCTTGAGGGCCTGGCATTGGCATCTGATGACAAACATCACAGCCGGGCCCTCCTAGGTTTGCAGGCTAGAAAGGGAGACAAAAGAACAATAATAACCAGTGGTCACAATACTGCAAATTGCAGTTACGTGCCAGGAGGGGAAAGAAGAGAAAAATACAGGAGACCTAATTAGGAGAGAGGAGGTGACATTGAACCTGAGACGGGAGGGCTGTGGAAGGAGTGCAGCAGGGGTGCAGAGGAAGACAAGTTAGCCTGTGGGAGGAACCCAGGGAAGGCCGGAGGGAGAGCCCAGGGAGGTGTGGGAGAGGCCCGGGCCAGAGCAAGCCAGGCCTGCAGGCGGGGGTTCTGCAAATCCAGGGAAGGGCCATAGACAAGGGCGGCTGCCTGATGCATATCTGGGAGGTTCACTGCAGCCGCTGTCTGCAAGGAGGGTGGGCAGTGAGGACAGGAAGAGGAAGGTAAAACCCTTCAAAAGGGGAGGACTCTCCAGGGCTTCAGCCAGGGTAGGGCCAGAAAGGATCAACAGTCAACAACTGTGGACAAGCTTTAGAGGAAGACTGACCAAATGACATGTTCGTTCATTCATTTATTCATTCATTCGTTCGTTCGTGCATTCGTCCGTTCATTCATTCACCCCTTCACTCCTTAATCCAGTAAGCTCACTGCCAGGCACTAGGACAAAACTTTAAATAAGACCGACACTTACAGTCCAATGGGGCATGCTGTCCTCATAGCTGGGGGCCATATATACCAGGCCCCCAACTCTCAGTACTCCGTGTTAAAAATGTTTAAAGATTTTGTTAACAGAGAGAAGATGCGAACCTGCATGGCAGGCAGCGCTCTGTGGAGCCCATCATGGAGGGGGGTCCTCCGCCTGACCCCCTGACAGCAGTGGATTTGTTCTCACCACAGCGCATCTTCTGGCATCTTCCAGCACTGGGAGCCTCTGTCTTCCGGACAAGAGACCCCAAGGGCACCCAGAACCATCTCCACGGCTCCAGGCGCAGGCTCCTCTCCACCATCTTTGATGAACCCTTTTGGGGGCTCATACCCAAGCCCCTGGCACCGGTTCCCAGAGAAAGCAAGGCTGGGATGGATGCGATAGCCACTTCTCCACCGCCTTTCTCTGACTTTGGGCCTCAGGGCACTGCCTTCACTGCTCTTCCTAGTGAATTGTAGCTTTCTCTCCCTTTCTCCAAGCTTCTCTCTGCTTCTCAAAGTTCACCAGCTGAACATGACTCCTCAGAGACACAAGTGTTCACATTCTCAGTGTACCAACCAGCAGGGACCACCTGGCATCTGGCCCTGCTCCAAATTCCCAGGAGAGAACCAGAGTAAGTTTTCTCCAGTGGGATTAGATGCCCCACGATGGCCCCGTCAGCTGAGGCCAAGGGGGTTCTGCAGAACAAACATGGCGGGCAGGAGCCACCCTGAGGCACCACAGCCCCACATATCCACAATTCCCTCATTGTGTTCCTGACTATTGTTCCATTCAGTGTAACAATGAATGCCCTGCCTAAAATCAGTGCTTTGTCCCTTCAGGGGGTTCAAGTGGCCTGAGTGGAATTTGATAAGAGCGTCTCTGGTTCTGAGACACCTTTCCCCTTCTTCTCATTGGGGGCCAGAGGGAAGCAGGGAATGGCAGGGGAGGAAGTGGTTTTCACTGTTGACTCTGGAAGGAGCTATGAGCATGTCACCCAGAAAGCCAGGTCCCTGAGGGGCAGCGTGCCGAGGCCACCCCCATCGTGAATGGAAATCTAAACGGCCTCAAGCATCACCTTGTACACATACGTGCAGGGCCCACATGCAAACATGGAGCTACACGCAGAGGCCCTGTCACATGTGTGTGGACAAATGAAGACATCCGGGCCACACGTGCATGGCTCAGCATGTATGTACAAGCCAGTCCAGGAGAACAGCCATGCACACATATGCACAGCGCCCTGGAGAGACCCACATCTCCCTGCTGTCCCTCTGGCTGGAGGAAATGGTCCTGCTCTCAAAGCAGACAGGCTCCTCCTTTCTCCTGCTTCTGCAGGAGCAGATGGGGATATGGGCTACGTGATCTTCGCTCCAGGCCTGTTTTCTCATCTGCCCTGGCAACACGGGCTCCCAGAGCTGGGGTCATGATGGAGGCCCTGAGGGAGTGGCCTGGCCGTGCTCCCCTTTCCCTGCTGAGAAACAAGCCTGGCCACATTGGAAAGTCGTGGGCCAGGCGGAGAGCAGGAGGCCAGAGTGGCTCCCTGCCAGGAACCCCCTTAAGAACTCAGCTTTCAGAGGGTCAGGCTCCAGAATCTCCCCACAACCCCGACTGTGATATAAAATAGGTCATTGGCATAATCCCGGCCAAATTGGCCTCTTGCAGATCAGCTAGGCCATGCTCCCCGGGCCTAATTATCCCATATTTGGTCAATAAGCCATTAACACAGCGCCTCGGATGTTAATAACCGTTTCATGAAAAAGTCGGCGTAATTTATGAGATCAACACTGGTTAGCAAAATTAATAAATATTTCATTCAGCGAGATTTATCCCAGCGTGCTCCCGACAGGTGGACCAAGGTCCTTCAGGCAGCCCCAGGGAACCGGCAGTCGGGGGAGAGGAAGGCCTGGCTCTCACTGGGGCCAATAAACATTTACCTCAAATCCTATTGCCATAAATCCGCAGGCTGGATGAGGGAGTCCAGTAAAACCTGACTTAACATTATGTTCTGGCCATTAACAATATTTATATAGATGTCACTTCAGGGAGGGTTAGAGTCGCCAGGCAGGGCCCAACGCAGTGACGGAGCCAGCTTGGGATCCTCTGGGAAGGTTTGTGCCCAGGGAGGCCTAGGGTAGTGGGAAGAGCCCCAGATCGGGTCTCAGACCCCCCTGGGGTTGGCAACTGCTCACTGTGTGACCAGGGTCAAGTTTCCCTAACTTTCAGAGCCTCAGTTTCCTCATCTGTACAATGAGAATGTTAGCAATAGGCATCTTATGGGCTGCTGAAAGGATAAGTCATATAACACAAAGTCAGCCCCTGGCACATAGTAAACATTCAACAAATGAATATGGGTAGAGACAGCTGAAGGATCAGCCCTCTGCTCTGATAGAGAAAGGCTCTGGAGAGGACGCTGAGACTTGTTAATTAAGAGTTTAATATCTACCAGGTGCTGTGCACATATCTACAATCCTATAATGATCCAGTAGGGTGAGCACTCTTGATGTCCCATTTTCCAAAAGGGGAAACTGAGGCTCTGAAAGGCAAAGTGACTTGCCCAGGGGCAGCCAGCAGGAAGTGTTGAAGCTGGACTTGAAACTGGGTCTGTGGCTCCAAGCCTCCTCCTCTCACCATTCTCTCCACTAGCTTTGGAGAGCCCTGGCTGTGCCCAGGTCCCGCCTGGGCCCCCAGTGAGCCACCCCAGGGACGGCGCTCTGCTCCTCTCTGCCTTCCTGTCAGCCAACCTGGAGCCTGGGCACACAGACGGGCGGGCCCAGGCGGATGCCAGAGCCTGTTGTGGTCAAAGAACTTTCCAGAAGAACCAATTAGTTTTCCGTGGGGGAACTTTCCACCAGGCATTGATTTTCACTCTCCCCACCTGGGGTGGATTTGATTTGCGAGGAGAAGCTCTTCCAGGAGGCAGAAGCAATTGTGTGAAATAAAAGCGCTGAATGTGACAGGCTCATCTGCTGCTGAGGCCAGAGCTGGGGCTGAGCAGCCGGGGTGGGGAAATGAGAAGGGGGGTGGGAGGCCCCTCTGTGACCCTGGCACAGAATCACCTTTCTATGAGCACATGCGTGGTCTTGAGACAGTAGCACCAAGACTAAGGCCAGCACTTCCCCAGCTGCCCCTGGAGGCTAGTGGGCTGGCGGATTTGCCCCCTTACCTGCAAGGCTTCATTAAGCTGCGCACCCACAATGAGGTGAACGGAGAGGCCCAGGGCGAGGCTGGACCCTCCCATCCTTCAGCATCCTGAGTCCCATTCATTTGTCTGCCTTGAGCTTCTGTCCTTACCTCACATCATTCTTTTAACCAACTTGGGAAGCAGGAACAGAGCCTGGATCATAGAAAATGTTCAATAAATGTCATTATCCCATTTAACAGATAAAGAAACTGAGGCTCACAAGGGTCAGGTAGCTGTCCTCAAAAGAGTCAGAGCCAGAATTCAAACCCAGATTCATCTGACTCCGAGTCCTCCTGCCCTTTGTTTGCTCGTTGGTCCAGGACATACGAAGGAGCCGGGACAGGTGAGGGGCTTGAAGGGAAAATAGGAGTTCATAATATTCACCTGCCCCCAAAGTCTGGGCAGTGGATGGAGATGAGAGAACTGGGAAGACCCGCCTCCCTGCTTTTGCAGACTTGGTCAATCACTCATTTCTTCATTTCACAATTCCATTCATTAAGCAAACATTTACTGAGCCGCTGCTACGCGCCAGGCACACTTCCAGGCCCTAGGAGTACAGCAGTGACCAAAGACAACATTCTAATGGGGGAGACAAACATTAACCCTAACAAATGAAAAGGGTACAGTGCGCCAGATGGTCAGGGTAGGAATTGGGGAGGGAGCTGGGGACGGGGGGGGGGCAGGGGGGGGGGCGGAGAAGGGGATGGAGGGGGTAATAGGGAGTCAGGTGGGCCTCCCTGGGATACTGAGAGTGACCTCAAGGAGGGAAGGAAGTGAGTCCTGCTGATATGGGGGAAGGGAGTTCTGGGAAGAGGGAACAGTAGGTGCAAGCGCAAGGAGGCTAGGAGGCTGGAGGGGAGGGGAGAGTCGGAGAGGGAACAGACCTAAATAAAGAGCTGTGGCTTTTACTACAGTGACGGGAGGCAATGGACGGTGTGAGCAGAGGGAGACAGAAGCGGGCTCAAGTTTTCAAGGAAACTCTGGCTGCTGAATGGAGAAGAGTGGAGGGGAATGCATTTAAAAGGCTTCTGTCATAAGCCAGGGGAAAGGCCATGGGGCTTAGGCCAGGGTGGAAGCTGAGGGGGACGTGAGAAGCAGTTTATTGTGACACATTTTGGTTTCCTGGTGACTTGGATATGGACTGTGAGAGAAAACAGTCGAGGATGAAGGTCCAAAGCCTGAACTGCGGTGGGCAGAGCACCCCCTGTGCGTGGGGTGGGGCACTGGGAATACCCAGGTGCAACTGCCCCAGGGCTGCTGCCTTCAGTGACCAAGGAAGCAGGTTTGGGAAAGCACCAGGGGCCTGGAGAAGGCTGCAGGCTGTGGGAGCAGCCAGGGTCCACAGAGGGGATAGGGCACCTGGGTGAGGAAGGGTGTGAGGGAGTGGGCCCAAGGGCCAGACAAATCTGGGTCCCCGTCTTTCCTCAGGCTCCCCAGCTGAGTGACCTTGGCCAGGCTGCCTCGTCTCCCCAGGCTCCATTTGCTCCTCTGTGAAATGGGATGTTCGAGGTTTCAACCTCACACCTCACAGGCGTGTGGGGAGTTTAAATGAGATAACGCCTTCCAGGTGCTGACGCCAGGGCCGCTTATCATCACCACCATTACCATCGTTACTAAGAATGGGCAGCTGTGGAAGGAGGACCAGAGTCTTCTGGGATCTGTGCCCTGGAGGAGCTCCCACACCTGGGAGGGAAATGACCCTGGCCTGAGTTTCTGTTCCACGCCAGGCACAGTGCTTAGTTCTTACTCAGTCTTCACAATAACCCTTTGTGGGAGGAATTTTAAATATGATGTTACATAAGAAAACTCTGAGGCCCAGAGAGAGTGAGGGATTTGCCACGGTCACACAGCATGTAAGTGGCAGAGCTGGATTTCACCCTCCCCTGTGGCCTCATGTAGAGGGAACCATGTGTAGAAGCTGAGGATCGTTAAAAAGTCCACCCTAGCTCAGCCAGGCACTGCTGTGCAGCCTTGGGCCCTTCCTGCCCTCTCTGGGCCGTGGGCTTCCCAGCAGTACCAGGAGAGGATCAGATTCTCTAATTTCCCCTTTAGCTCTGACCTGGGGGCATCTAGAAATGTTTTCCCAGGATGGGGAAAGTGCTCACTCTCACCTATACCCCAGCTGACCCAGCCATGTGGCATGTCTGGGTGCCTACCCTGCCCCATTATGACTTCAGGTCCCATGGCACCAGTGGGTGGTAAAGCCAGAGTGGGGAGGGGTCAGGATGGCTGCAGAGAGAGCTGCTGGAGTGGTGAGTGCATCACCTGGATTTATCTCAACCCCAAGATGGGAGTTTTCTGGTCTGAGATCCAGCTGGCCGATTGGAGCACATGTGAGATGGTGGGAAATGAGGCTGGAGGGGTGCTCAGCGGCTTGAGAGCCCAGCTAAGGCACCTAGGCTTTTTCCCGCAGGCACTGGGGAGCCATGGAAGACTTCTGAGCAAGGGAGTGAGAGTCAGGTGAGCATTCCAGAGAGCCCACAGGCAGCTGTCAGGAGGGGGCAGTGCCTACCACGGGCCACTCTGAGGAGCTTTCAACACATCAGTGAACAGGACAAAGGACCCAGCCCTCACTGAACTGACATCTCAGCAGGGGAGATAGAACATAAACTAAGAGATGAGTAAACTATAGACCATGTTAGATACGTGCAGTGGGAACAAAAGGGAAAGGAGAGCAGGATAAGGGAGGTGAGGGTTACAGGATTAAATAAAGTGTCAGGGTGACCTCAGCAAAGAAGTATTGGTCCAGCAAAAATGTGAAAGAAGTGAGGGAGCTATGCAGACATGCAAGGAAGGGTTTCAGACAAAGGAAAAAGCAGGTGCAAAGGCCCTGTGGCAAAGAGACCCGCAGATATTTGAAGAGCAGGAAGGAGACCCATGTGGCTGGAAGAGCCAGCTGGGGGAGACTGGGACAGAGCGGTGGCGAGTGGGGCACAGTGTGTTGGATTTGGGCCCATAGAGAAACGGTTGCAGTGAGGAGTCTGTGAATTAACACATGTCAGGCATTTAGTGCACATCAGTGCATAATAAGTGCTCAATTAATAGGAGTTATAATTACTGCTGCTTATAATTCAATGACTCCTAACCCTTTTATAGGTTTTAGGGGTATCTTCTCACCCCTGTGAGCAGGAGCTGGCTTTGAGTGACCCAACTTGTCACCCACTGGGCTGGAGGCTCTTGAGATTCTCAGCCTCTTGAGAATTTCCTGGGGTTTCCCAGTCTCGGCGCTGGAAAGTTTGGGGAGTGAGGGGATGGAGCCACCATCACAATGACATTAAATCAGTCCTCCAGCTCTGGAAGAAATCACACCAAGAAGTTGTTAATACCTTTATTATGGGCTGAAATGTATTCACGATATTAAAAGACATCCCATTTCTGCCCCCCGTGTCACATCTGAGATGTAGCGTAGATAAATGATATATCACCACACGAGATCTACCAAAACCATTAGTAACCATGACATTTTGACGTCAGATTTTAAAAAATTCCTAAGTAATCTTTTTGATTTATGAAATGCTGTCCGGGTTCATCGAGAGAGATCTCAGATTTATCACCGCCTGGTTAGAATTATTAATGATTTTCAATTTGTAAATCTGAAGTCGAGAAAGTCTGTGGGCTCTTGGTGAAAACTCCCGCGACGAAGGCCCAGCCTCCTGGAGCCAGAGTCCAGCCTACGGAGAGATAGTTTTTCTCTCCAACACTCTGCACACTTGACATTGTCTCTCAGCAAAACCCATCTGTCTGCAGCGTGCAAGACTTGGGGGGGATCAGCTGCAGGACCTGCTCTGGGCAGAAGTAACAGTTCCACTTCATAGAGGGAATGTCCACTACCATCAGAGGCCTGGAAAGCTGCTCCAGCTGATTCGGGCAACGGTGGCCAGGAGGGACAGAGTCCAGGGCAGCAGACAGCCCCCACACCTTGCCCCCAGCCCTTGGGTCTGGTTCAGGCCTCGACTCAGCTACAGGCCCCGCACATCACCAAAGGCCTGGACCAGCCTCTCCTTGTCCAGGGCAGTGGCCACACAAGCCACATTTGCTGCAGAGCCCCCACACTGCCACTTCTCTGTCTCATCCAGGGGGGGAAAGTGTTCCCCGTTGGTCTTATTCACCTCTGTCCCCATCAAAGCCTCCATCTGTCCCAAGTCCCAGAAACTACCCTGACCTGGGCAGGAGGCAGAAAGCAGCACCACTGGACTCCAGACCTAGGGTCTGGCCCCCGTGGGTTCCCACCTGGACCCAAATCAGGCTATCACCCTAGCTCACGCCCAGGCCCTCGCCAGGGTTGAGTGTTGGAATCACCAGAGGAGCTTTATAAATGTCAGTGCCCCGGCTTCACCCCAGACCAATTGAATCAGAATTTCTAGGAGGGTCCAACACGCAGCCAAGGCTGAGAACTGAGACCCTGTGTCACTACCACACCTCTCCTTTTTGCCCTCCTGGCCACCACAGCCTGAATCAGACCTCATCATTTCTCTCCAGGACCAAGGAGGTCTCCCACCCTCCATTCCCACCTCTTCTGGTTCATTCTCCCCACATCTGCCCACGTCTTCCTGACCTGCTGACATCCTCTGTGGCTCCCATAGCCCTCGGGAGGAGGCGACCTTCCTGCTCAGCCCCCGCTGAGGCCTGCAGAGGACCAGGGCCTGCATGAAGCCATGCAGGAACCACTCGTAGGACAGAACCAGACCCAGAATCCCCCCACCCCTGCCAGGTTTGATCCCAGGGAAACCTCACCCTGCAGCTTCCCCCACTGGACTCAGAGCCCGGCTCCAGAACCATCCTCCTACATGGACATGAGGAAGGCCCCATGGGGTGGGGGTCACTGGAGCACAAAGTTCATCCACCACTTGATGGGGCTCCAGGGTTCTGCTCTCTGACCCCTGCAACCTAGGCGTGGGCAGAGTGAATAAGCTACATAGCTGCTCTGAGCCTCAGTTTCCTGATCCATAAAATGGCAATAATAGAATTCCTGATCCCTGGAGTGCTACAGAATTTAAGCCACTCTCCCATGGGATGAGCTCAGTGACTGCATGTAAGGAGACCCCAGGAACGTGTAGCTCTGTTAACACCGTGATTGTGGATGTGTCCTGGGCTGGGGTGTGGGGGAAGGCCACGTTTACACATTCTGTCCTGCCATTGGGTTCAAATCCTTGAGACACTATTTACTGTCCCACTTACTTGGCCTCCCTGGGCCTCAGTTGTCCCAGTACTAGGGCCCATTTCTCCCTCAATCCCTTCATGTCCGGCCACCCTACTCCACCCTTCTGTGAGGACATGAGCTCATTCTGCAAGTGACCTGTCAGCAAACTTCCCTCCTAATGACCCGCCCAGGCCACAGGCTCTAGAGAAAATGACACCCTGACAGAAAAATGTGTGTGTCCCAAATTTAAATATCTTGATCCCAAATTTAAATATCTTGATCCCAAATTTAAAGGGAACATTGAAACCATATTTCTGTAAGTTTCGAGGCTGGAAGGAGTTTTCAATAAATGCAGGGGACACCTTGCTGTTTCCTCTGGTGCCCAGTGAGCATTCAAGGGCAGTGGTGACATGGGAAGGCCAAAGCAGGGAAGTGAAAGGACAGAAGGAGCGAGACAAAGGAATGAACCCACTGGCCGCCAGGAAGCTGCAGACGGGTCGGGAGGGGGGGGGGGTTATGGGCGACCAGGCAGGGCAGACCAACCACGGCCTGTGATCAGGAGACCCAGCTTCTCCTGGGGCGGGGGAGGGGAGACAGCCGCACAGAGCCACACCCAGACAAAGCTCCACTGAACACTCTCACCTGACACCAGCGCAATGCAGTGTAACAGGCCCAAGTGACACGGCTCGGGAACACACACAGGTCATGGCGAACGCAGGGACGTGCACACGACGTAGCACATTTGTGGGCTTAGTAAAGAGGCCCAGTCCTCACTGGGGCAGGGTGCCAGGTATTGTTAGAGCATCGGACATCTATTCTGCTTTTGTCACTAGCCAGGGGCTGGGTGACAACATTCTGGGAGTCATTCTATCTTGTATTCATCGCTGAATGCTTCAAAACTCTAATTTTGTTATACTGTGTGAATTAAGCGACTGTTTGAAGTGGAGCAGGTGCCAGTGGGCCAGGCAGGCAGAGCAGGGGTGGGGAGAAGCCTGCTAGGTGGGAAGAGGTCTGAGGTTCTGTTGTGATTGGGGGGACGGCCTGAGGACTCTGAACAGCAGCCGGCTTATCTGTCCGTTTGCACAAGACATGGGAGCAAAACTCCTCCTGTGGTGACAAACGCTTCCCAAAGGAGGTACCTGGATTGGGTGTCCTGGCCACTCTGAATCAAGAGCACTGATTAATGAGCACCTACTGCATGCAAGACCCTAGGTTCAGCAACTCATAAACAAGACCTTATCCAGTTCTCACACTGCCCTGTGAGGAACCATCCCCATGTTATAGATGGGAAAGCTGCAGCTCAGACAGTGGAAGGGTGCCCAAATTACTGTGTGGGTGCTGGACTCCAAAGGCCAAGCTACTCCCATCTATCCCATGGCCACCGCCTGGCCTGGCACACCCATCACCAGCTGCCGTGACATGAGGGGCAACCTGGTTTCCTGGGAGAGCACCATAAGGCTGCATTAGAAATCCCCCTTCGCACAGTCAACGGTTACTGAGCCACCATCCAGCCCTGGACAGCCCATTCTGGGCATCTTGTAGGTGAAGGCAGAAAACCCCAGGCGGAGCTTGAACACTGGTCTCAGGCCTGTCCATGACACCGACCGTGGGTACATTCACATGCATCTTAAGGTTCCAAAGACTCATTTCTCTGGTCCTCACCACCCTATGAGGGAAACAAGGTCCATATCCTTGACCCCTTGCCACACTGAGGCTCAGAGAAGATGTAATGGTGGGGCGGTTAGGCTTGTCAGCTTAGGGTTGGGCACACCAGGATTGATCCTGGCTGCGGGAGCTTGGGCAAGAAGCTGCCTTTCTCTGAGCAGTTTTCTCATCTGCAAAATGGGGCTACTAAGTCCAAAGAAGATGACATTCACCGAGGACTTAGCCCAGGTCCTGCCATAAGAAATCATCACTGGGTCAACTGGCAGCTGTTGTTTCTCTTCCCAGACTTTTCCAGCAAATCAAACATCCAGATACTCCCATCTAGGTCAAGTTGAGGCCCAGGAAGTCCCTGCAAAATATGGTCGCTAATTTGGGCCAAGGTGCTGCAGTGATGAGAAATGCTCTGAGCTGAGCCCGTGGGACAGTCTGGGGGCTCACGGCTCGCACAGCCCCACCTCCGCCTGACCTCGCTGCCGGAAAGAGACACAGTGCAGGGTGGGATGGCCTTTGAGGGGAGATGAGGGTGTTCCAAAATTTTTAACACATACACCCTCGGACTGAGCAAGTCTCCTTTTACAAATATATCCTGTGGCAACGATCAAATGTATCCACAGTGATTTCTGTCCAAGGATGTTTGTGGAGCATTGTAGGTAAGAGCCATAAACTACCAACATAAATGTCATCAGTAGGAGATTAGTTAAATGTGGACACACCCCTGCCATGGAGTGCAATGTTACCAAATCCAAAGGTGTGTCTGGGAAGAAAACGGAGAGGCATCAGGTGGACTTCTTTACAAAAAAAAAAAAAGAAGACAGTAGAAAAATAGTATGTATTAGTATGTATAGAATGAGGAGTGAGTGTGTGTGTGTGTGTGTGTGTGTGTGTGTGTGTGTGTAATGGAAAACAAGAAAACCAGGAGGGACTTCTGGTTTCTGGTCTGGCATGAAAGAGCTTAGAAATTATCACTTCATCCTACTGTGTTTCCCCGAAAATAAGACCTAGCCAGACAATCAGCTCTAGTGCGTCTTTTGGAGCAAAAATTAATATAAGACTCGGCCTTATTTTACTATAATATAAGACCGGGTCTTATGTAATACAATATACTATACTATACTATAATATAATATAGACCAGGTCTTATATTAATTTTTGCTCCAAAAGACGCATTAGCGCTGATGGTCCGGCTAGGTCTTATTTTTGGGGAAGTAGTAACAACAACTGAAAAGCTGCACAAACTGAAAAATCAACAACTCTTCTTAGATCTGTCAGAGAAGTGAGGTCTTAGGGCAAATCACTGCTCCCCTAATTGAAGAGACAGACAGGCAAATACAACGAATTACAACTCAGCAGAGCAGAAACACTTGAGCAGAAACCTCTATGGTTTTTTTCAGGTATGACACCAAAGGCATGATCCATGGAACAAATATCGATAAGCTGGACTTCATTAAAATGAAAACCTGCTCTGTGAAAGACAATATCAAAAGGGTGAAAAGGCAAGCCACAGCCTCGGAGAAAATATTTGCAGATGACACATCTGGTAAAGGACAGTCTTCCAAAATATACAAAAAACAAAAAGCCCTTAAAATTCAACAATAAAAAAATGATCAATCTGATTAAAAATTGGGCAAAAGACCCGAACAGACTCTGCACCAAAGGAGATATACAGATAGCAAACACGTAAAAGATGTTCAACATCATATGTCGTTAAGAAACTGCAAATTCAAACAACAACAGTGAGATGCCAGTACACACTTAATCTAAGGGCCAAAATTCAGAAAACTGACTCCACCAGATGAGGATGTGGAGCAACAGGAACTCTCATCCATTGCTGGTAGGAGTGCAAAATGGTACCGCCATTCTGGAAGACAGTGTGGCAGTTTCTTACAAAACTAAACATACTTTTACCATATGATCCAGCAAACCCCATCCTTGGTATTTACCCGAAGGAGCTGAAAACTTACATCCCAACCAAAACTTGCACACAGATGTTTATAGCAGCTTTATTCAAAATTGCCAAAACTTGGAAACAACCAAGATGTCCTTTGGTAGGTGACTGGATAACTTTGGTACATTCAGACAATGGGATATTATTCAGTGCTAAGAAGAAATGAGGTACTAAGCCATAAAAAGACACAGAGGAACCTCACATGCATGTCACTAAGGGAAAGAAGCCAACCTGAAAAAGCTAAATACTATGATATCCCATTGGGATGTCTCCATATCCCAATGATATGATATTCTGGGAAAGGCACAACTATGGAGACAGTGAAAGAATCTGTGGTTGCAGGGGTGGGAAGAGGGAGGGACGAAGAGGCATAGGCCAGAGGACTTTTTAGGGCAGTGAGAACACTCTCTGTGATACTCTGATGATAGATACACGTCATCACACATTTGTCCAAACCCCTAAAAGGTTGTCACCAAGATTGACCTCTAATGTAAACTGTGGACTTTGAGTGACAATGACGTGTCCATGTAGGTTTATTGATTTCAACAAAAGTACCACTAGGATGCAAGATATTAGTCGTGGGGAGGTTGTGCCTGTGTGGGGGCCAGGGGCACATGGGGTCCCTATGTATTTTCTGCTCCATTGTGCTATAAAACTACTCCAAAAAAATTAATTTTGAATTATATATATATTTGTAAAACCAGGAGGAAGAAGAAAGGAAAGAAGGAAGAGAGGGAGAGAAAGAGAGGGAGGGGAGGGAAAGGGAGGGAGGGCTACCTGGCTTCACAGTGCCAGAGAGAGGACCTCGCTTCCCACCGGGCAGTGCCTCGCCTCTTGGCACACATTGTCGCCAAAGGCTCAGATGGAGAAAGTTTAGACAAAGAGAAACCTGCAGTTTTAATACGTATGGAGGGACCTGATACAATGAGTGGGAGCCTGAGGATTTTGACGGAGAAAATTATAGAACATTATTGAAAGACATTAGAGAATCTAGAAATTAGTGAAGAGATCTTGTTCATGGATTAAAAGACTCCATATTGTGAAGATATCAATTCTCCTGATGTGATCCACATGAAAATCACAAAAGAATTTTTTTATGGCACTTCATGTACTGAGTCTAAAACTTACACAGAAATATAAAGGGCCAAGAATGGCCAAAATATTCCTGAAGAAGAACAAGGCAAGAGGAATTTCTCTATCAAATATCAAGCCCAACTCTAAAGCTCCAGCAGTTAAGCAAGTGTGGTGTTGACACAGAGATAGACAGCTTTATAGCCACGTGTTCACACTTAATGCGTAACAGAAATGACATTGCCAATTGTTGGGGAAAAGATGAACTTTCCACTTCACTTAATGGTGTTGGCCATTTAGACCCCAACCTCACACCATACACAAAAAGTAGTAACCAAAAAAGAAAACAAAAGCTTTGCTTAAGAATTAAGTATTGTACTACTGTTCATTAAAACAATACGAAACAACATAGAAAAATGGGTAAAGGGCTTCAACAAGTGCTTCGTAGAAGAGAAAACTCAGATAATCAATAAACAGGTGAAAAGACAATCTCATTAGTAATCATGGAAATTCAAATTAACATCACTTTGATATGTCATCATCTAACCATGAGGTTGGGAAAAAAATTTTTTTAATACCAGATGTTGACAAATACATAGGTGTTGAAATCAGTACAACTGCTTCAGGAAACAATCTGGCCATCTATAGTGAAGTTCAAGACCAGCATTGAAGTTCAACACCATCAGGTCCACTCTGGAGAAACTTGCTGCGTGTTCCAGAGGAAGCTGAGCAGCTCGAGGGGGCCCTGTGTGTCTTCACTTCCCCCAGGCCAGGCTAGGTGCGTTCACCTCTCAGGTCCCTTCCTGAGCCAGTGCTCTGGGGAGAGGGTTGGATTCTACACCACCAAGGGTTCTTCTGTCTGTAGGGGCCTTCCCCAAGGCTCCCTCAGATACCCGCCTCCCCACACACCCAGCGATATATTATGCAAACTTCCTCTTTCTGGCCCCTTTAGAAAAGGTGTGGACCTCAGACCTAGACCCAAAGGCAGGTCTCTTCCCTCTTAGACCTCTGCTTCCTCCTCTACAAAATGGGGCCGTGACAGGGCACGTCCCACAGGGTGTCTGGGAGGCTGTAGGGAACTGAACTCCATGGGGGCTGGGCAGGGCGTGAGCTGTCAGGCAGGCTGGGTGCTGCACTGGGGTGGGGGGAGTTACTTCCTGTCCTCAGGAAGCACCCCTCTCTCCTGCCTTACCTGGACTTCCACTTCCCCTATGGCCCACCATCCAGCTGTACCTCTCTCCCAACTTTATTCAACTCATCTTTGCAGAAACCCTCGCCTACCTCCAGCTCATAAAGACCTCTCCCTTTCCTAAGCTTCCGGTCTACCAGCACAGCAACAGATATTTCCCAAGAGCTCACCACATAGAAGGCATCATTTCTGGTGTTGGAAGAAATGTGGGAAACTCATTCCCTGGTGGAGAGATCACTGAGGCAGGTATGTGGAAGGAGAAGGGCAGGGAGATCACCCTGTAGCCAGCTCATCCTTGGTAACCAGCAGGATGCCTGGCACATAGTAAATGCTCAATCAATAATGGTTGAACGTGGAACCAAACAACTGAGACGCATTCAGATAGCACGCACTCAAGCATCTGGGCTGACATGCATGTGTTTGGGTGGATACACACAATCACACACGCGTGAGCCTGTGAACACGGACACGTTAAACCCACCTGAAAACACATTCCCAATGCACGGCCCGCTCCAGCCAGCATCCTCACGTACATGAATGCTGCCTCCTGCACAAAGCTCATTTATTTTGATTTATGAATATTACAAAAATAAACCTGAGCATCTTCTTGGGGATTCTGTGATCCCGACACGGGTCCCCACGATATTGCTTTTCGCTCCTGGTTACCTGAAATTAGCAGAGTAATTCGGAATCTGCATCTTTATTTAAAAGAAAAAACTGTAGATGCAGAATTATAAAAATTTAATATGCTCTCAGGAAAATGAAAAATGAGAGGTTGTGATCTCGTCTAACACTTTCAAATGTGTTTATTAATTCATGTTTTAAATCATAAGTTTCATTCGGTGAGAGCCATGCACAGCAATAAGCCCGTTTTAAAATATTAATGAATAAACAATATTTCTCTATTGAAATATAACATGCTTCTTTGAACAATGGACCACCAGTAATAAATCAAAACCAGGAGAAAATTGCATTTCATATTTAATACAAGTTGAACTCTGCCTTTTTATAAATGATATCTTTTTTGTTTAATTGGCGTCAGTTCAGATCTAGCAGATTGCTAATAAAATTCTGGATTTCCATATTTAATGATGCGTACACTTTCTGCTGAAATTTTACCAAGAAAAAAGAATCAGCCTTTTATTATCTCCTTAGATGGTGGTGAGAGGTGAGGCCGAAGCCTCAGTCTAGCCTCGAGGGCTGGAGTAGGTGGATTGAATAGGCTGAGCCACTCCCAGGGCCCTCACTGGGCAGTTGACACAGCCTGGCTTACCCCTCTGCTGACAAGAAGTAATCATTCCAGCCAGAGGGGCCAGAGACTGGGTGTCCACCTCTGATCTGGGACACGTGTAACAATTAACAATAAGAAGAGAACCCACCCATCCCACAGGCCAGGCACCATACCTGTATATCAGCTCACTTAATCTTTATGACACCCGTGAGGAAGGGAGAAACAAAGTTCCCATTTTACAGCTGTGGAAATTGAGGCCACAGAGAGAGGTGGTGGCAAGCGCAAGGTCACACACAGCTGGTGAGGGGTAGAACTTTACTCCAGGGTCAAAGCTCTTCACAAACCGCATCATGCTGCTTTGAAGGAGATTAAATCACCTGAGCGACAAAGAGCTGGGTTTTATCAACAGTGAGTGAAGTGGGACAGAAGCTGGAATTCGAGAGCATGGCACCACTACAGGGCAAGTCGTGGACTAATAGGTAAGAAAAGCAGCCGAGCTGGGCAGCTGTTACCTGCAGGGCACTTTACCTGTACCAACTTGCTTGATCCCCCCTACAATGCTGGAGGCAGGTGCCTGACAGCTAAGGACACTGAGGCACAGGGAGGTTACGTGACTTGCCCAAGGAAGCACTCAGGAACCCACATTCACGTGCACTAAAGCCACGGGGCCTCCCCAGCCTTTGGGCCACACGTACCCCCTGCACATGTTTCATCTCTGTGATGGCTGTGGGTGTGGCCCCAGCAGTGCGTTTGGCAGGGAGGGCCCAGCTGTGCACATGGGCTGACTCTGTCATAGTTGAGTCTCCAGGGCTGAGGGTGGTCGGGCTTACTGTCCTGGGGTTGGGTCTCCAGGCCCAGCAGAGACAAGTTGCAACCTTTCATTGGCCTGAAGCGCCTGTGGGTACAGCAGCCTTCCTATGGGTGTCCCTGGGGTCCCAGGTGTTGGGGAGAGGAGCCAAAGGCTCTGATAGGGGGAGGCTGGCATCTGTCCCCTTCTCTGCTCAGCTCCCACCTCAGGTTCACCAACAGGGAGTCTGCCCGGCATGATAAGAAGGAGACACTTTGACAAGACAGCCAGGCATGGAGGGTTAAGAATGTGGGTTTGGGCTGCAGACACACCTAGACTTGTACTTGGCCAAGTGGCTTCAGTTTCCTCCTTTGTGAAGTAGAGATAATAATAGAGCCTTCCTCACGAGGCTGCTGTGAGGGTTTGGAGAGAGAACCGAGCCAGCATCCATACTGGCAGATCCAGACATTCTGCTCACCACGCCCCCTGGTCTTCGCACAGGCTTTTCTGTGGCCTGGCCCATCCCTCCCTGTGGCACGCCCCCACCCTCCTCCTCCTGCCGGTCTCTGCTTGTCTGTCCGGTAGCCCAGTTTTTGCTGCAAGAGGGAAAAGGAGGGTCTGATTCCATCAGAGGACACGTGGTCTGGGCTCAGCCTTAAAGGACAGACGGGGACAGAAGGATGTTCCCAGAAGAGGGAATGAGGAAACTGAGGCCCAGGGAGGTTAAGACACTTGAGGGCCCAAGGTCACACAGCTGGTAGGAGGCGGAGCCAGGACTCAAACCCATGCCTGGCGGTGAGATCTGCTCACACGCAGAGTGGGCTGTGTGGGCAGTGGGTTAAGCGGCAGGGGCCAGAGCGAAGCCGCACAGAACGTGGGACTTAGAAAGGCCCCCAGAGGGGCACAGGAAGCATTCTGCCCGAAATAAAGTACATGTCGGCGCGTGCCCAGGCCCTGCGCTCAGTATTTCTCGTGCGTCACAACAGCTACCTTCCAGGTCTGTTTGTCTCCATTAGTTAGGGTGCCAGGTCCAGCCCGGCTGAGTACATGGCTCTTCCTGCCCTCGTCCCCAACCTTGTGATCCAGACACAAAGAGAACCACAGTCTGTGACACATGTCCTGTACACACCACAGGGCACACGTGCTCAGGTGGCCCAGGAAGCAGAGACACAGGTGGGACAGCTGCAAGCTCTAAGGCGTGGGAGTGGGGGGTGAGTTCCCTGGTCACCTCACCCCCGAAGGGACCTCACGCTGGAGGCTAGATGGCGCAGTTCCCAGGAGCTTCTATATCCATCCCACTACAAGTGGTTGCTGGAAGGCGTCACACGGGGTCTTCCCAGGACAAAGTCCCGCTCTGTGGGAGGTCATGGACAGGTGGTGTCACTTCTCTGAGCCTCAGATTCCCCCATTTGAAAATGGGTTAACAATGGCACTGGTTACATGGGGCTCCATGTGCATTAAATAACGTACAGAACGTGCCTGAGGGCCAGTCCACAGAGATGCTCAATAAACGGTCGCTGTCAGCCCAGGGAAGGTCCCTTTCTCATGGCACAACACATGTATCACACCCCAAAGACCACCCCATCTGGGAGATTTATCCCCATGTCACTTTTCCCACAGGACGGGGTCCGCTCTAGATTACCACCCCTGCCACCCCACTTCTGGCCGGCGGATGGCACAAGGCCACTGCTCAGCTCAGGGCTAAAGACAAGTGCTCATCTCGTTCGCAAGGCTACCTGGTCCACTGAGGTTTCCACACTGTTCATGTACCTCCACGTGAAAGACTGGTACCTGTCCAGTGTAAGGACATGCTCAGGCACTTGTGAACATACAGGTATTCTCGTGAGCACACGTGTGCCCTTGTATGTGTGGACAGGCCCCTTAGCTTGTGACTGGGTGTCTCAAGTGGTTTCCTATTATCTTCTTTGACCTTGAAATGGCTTGTGGGGCCCTCATTTCTCTATCTTGGGGTTCAGAAACCCACCAGCCTTTCCAATAGCACCACGGAGAGTTCGCTTCCTTAACTAGGACTAGACCCAGAATCTTAGCCTCTCAAGGGTTGGGGCCTGATTTCATTCATATCTGGGGTTAGCCCCTAACCTATTGCTTGAACCAGAAAAGGTACCTGATGAAAAATCCATCAAATCAACACATTTCACCCAATTTGGTGTGACTGAAGAACTTAGGGTCCCCTGCCGTGCCCCAATTTCCTTATTTATGAAGATGTTTCTGCCCTCCCTGGCTTCACCAGAGAGAAAACACATGCAAATGCCTTCTAAACTAGCACATAGGAAAGGAGTCACGATTTTTGCTTAGGCCTCCCCAGAATAAAGCCTTAGACTCACACTTCCCTCAAGGGCTAGCAGCCCTTGTAGGAGTCAAGATGTAAATCTCCAACAAACACTGGTATGTTTCTTTCAACAGACTGGCCCGAGATAAACCCTGAGATGGTTCTTAGGATGTGTTTCTGTACATTAAAGATGTATTTGTGTGTGCATGTGTGTCAGGTTTCCACAGGATATTTTTGCAAAACCACATATCATAGAGACTGTTTTCTGTACAAAAATAAGAAAGGCTGACCCCTAAGCTAATTGAATCATGCAAATAACTACTTAGCCATGGGAGAGATTCCTACAGGCAGGCTGAGAGCCCGCGTGAGGGAGGACAGCTTTGGAGGGCAATCTATTTTATAAAGTTTACTCTCATAGTATAACTGCCTCAAGATTAATGGGAACGGTGGCCCTAGACCTTGTTTTGCCTGGCTCTACCAACTGAAATAGTAAAACAGTTGTATTTATCATAGACAATTGGCTGCAACTGATTAACATTAATCTGATTTCCTGTGAGTCAATTTCCTTGATATAGTAAACAGGCCTATTACCTGCCACTGACTTATAAAGATTTAGGTATTAGCGACAGTCGTGTATGTAAACATATGGCATTTCTAACCATGTGAATAAAACAAAAACAATGTTTAATCTAGTTAACGAATTTCTACTTGGCCTTACATTTTACAAGTTCAGAGTTTTAAGACAAGTTGTGGATTTTTTTGGTCCTTTTTCATGGCATCTGAGGCTCACTCTTTTCAGACAAACTTTTGCTTGTTCTTAACTGGTTTCTTACAAAAATCATGAGAGGGAATGGGATAAGACTGGTAATTTAAAAAGAATTACAATGAAGTGCCAGACGCATCATTAGGTCAGGGGTGTGAGCTCCAAGGACAGAAAGACCCGGGTTCAAAGCGTGGTCTTTTGTTGTCCTAGGTCTGCGACCTTGTGGCACTTGCTTAATTTTTATGAATTTCACTTCCTAATTTCAGTTTCCTATGAATTTCCTAATCTATGAAATCTCTTAGAGCACGAGAATCAAGTGAGGACCTGGGCCGGCAGTACAGCAGCCAGCCAGGAGTCTGCACTGAGCTGTCAGTTGGGAGGGCTGTTCCCGCAACACCCAGCCTCACCGTCATCTCAAAGTCCCTCTCTCACAGGCCACACACTGCCATGCCCAGGCCTGCCTCTGGCTGGGCTCTCTCCTTGGCCTGCACTGGCTGGCTCATGTGATGGAGTAAGAAATTTCATCAACAGTTAATCATGAAAGCAAAAAGTTTATTCATGTTTGAAACTACATATAACTACCACGAGGAAGACTTTTTCAATCCAGGGTGTAATCCAGTTAGAAAGGAACACGAAACGTTTTTAATACATTAGAATCACCGCCACAAATTATTTTCATGACTCAATCAGTTTCAGAATCGCATACAATACAAAAAGAAAGGAGAGGGGGGCCCCATTACACAGGGTGAAATATACAGTACTGAATACTGAAATCTGAATGCATCACAATTAGTCGCCGCTTTTTTTGTTCTTTTTTTTATGCATGGATTAGTAACAAGATGAAGAACATTCAAAATGTTTGCTCAGTATTTACAACAGTTTTACTGATCCTGTGTTAAGACCCAATGTTTCCACTCTCGGTTTTTTAAAAGTTGCAAATGCAACCCTGATTTTTCTTTTAAAAGATTACAATGTACATTACATTTTATGAAGGGAAACAAAGAGTTAATTACAAGATGCAAAAAGATAAGAAAGAGACAAACTACAGCGTGAGTATTGTTCAGAGGTAGTAAGTGAGCACTCTAAGCTACAGAACATGTTGAAATTCTATTGGTTTGTATGAGTTCGCATGAGGTAATAAAGCTGTGTTTTGATTGGTGAGATGTATAAATACTCTTTTGCTACACTATATACAACACTCCAGAGAGCAGGGCCTTTGTCAATGCCCAGAGGACGTAGCAAACCTTGACAAGTCTGTGCAGCACCCAGCACACACCATAAAACCCCCAACGGATCTCGTGTTCACCTCTATCAGCAGCAAGTATCTTCATCTCCCAGAACAAATCTGGATCCATAATTTAGTTACCGAGCAGACTCTGGGCACTGGTGCTTTCAGAGAGAGAAAAGATCTACCAGTCTCTGATCTAATTATAACATAAGCGATCGCAACACAACGTGACAAGGAAGATTCTTAAACACAACCATCATTAACAGAGATAGCCAAACACCTCCTTTATTCCAACTCCATTAGCGATATGAAAGAAAATCAAAGTCTGCAATGGAAATATGCAAAAGAAGTTCAATTTAGGTGAGGTGAATCTTTGCATCTGCTTAACGATTGAGGTTTAGCATATATTGTACTTTTTACCCTTAAGGCCAAGTAATTGGCAACTGTGAAACCATTAATGTAAAATATTGATAATAAATTATGATAAAATAGCTACAGGACTGTCAACAATGTTAAATCTTGGCCTAATTGGATAAAGTGCTTTTTTAACATTGTGTGTTTTTAAGTATAAATACAAATGATTATGATTCCTTAAAAAACAGATTTACCAAGTTCTCTAATAAGACAAGGTTTTACAGTAAAGCTGTAGATGGTGGGCTACAAAAACGCTTTCCTTTTCCTCCTATTGCTCTGAATGCACTTATCAAGGCATGTCAGCTCAGGGAAAAGTGTTGCCAGAGATTAGTTAGAGGTATCAGAGTGCACACTTCCTGGGCCTTCTGTAGGAGAAGTCACAGAAGATGGAGTTGTTGCGTCCTGCCAGCCTCCATTAGCCTGAAAGGAGAAACACAGTTCAACGGGTGCATGTCTACATATTAATTCTACTCCCCAATTTAAAACACCCAGATGACAACATGAGAGCAAAGATGCATTAGCAAAATGTATTTTCTAAACCAACTTTGGCAGGACTTTGAAGCATGTGTTAAAGTGGGATTAAATGCATGTAAAACAAATTCATCCCACCAAGTAAAGACTTGTCAATAAATCAGCCTGCTGAAGGAAGGCTTCAGTTTGTCTCAAGCTGGCACGAAGCTCGGCCTCTGATTTGCTGGTAAAGATAAAGTGACACGAAGAGAAATCTTTTAAGAAGGGAGCAGTGGAGAAGCTCAGGGCAACGCCTAGGCAAGACCCTGGGCTCCACGAAGTATAAACTTCAGTCGGGCTTAATCCTTGTTTCCATAGCGAAGTGCCTGCCCGCCCTTTTTCCATACACGCCTGACAGCCAGCTGCTATAACCCTTGGAAAATGAAGGCCAGAATTTCCCTCCAAATAGGATCTTCTGGAATGAAAATGCATGAATTGTGCAGGAGCACACACTATTCAAATCTGTATTCCAATTATCTCTAACGGGAACTCCTATTTGGGATGTTGCTACCGCTTTTCACAGGCCGCTGGCCCTTCCTGCCTCAGCCCTGCACCGGCAATAACAGTACTCAGAAACAAATTTGCCTTGTGTCTTGGCCTATAGAGGCAATTGCTGAAATCAATGTCTGATCAGATTTCTGCTGTGGCAGACAGCTTGTCGCTACATATTTTTATGTCAGTCAAGAAGAGGGAGGTGCTGGGCTTGTGAGTTGGGGAACACTGAGTGGAAGTGACGGGGAGGAACTTTCTGGAGAGAAGGTGAGGGTGAGCAGGCTGACACCCAGTGCCTGCGGCACAGACTGGCCTGCTGCTGCGCTGCCTCCAGACCCAACCCTCCGACACTCATGGCAGGTGGGACAGAAGGTCTCCCCGGCGCCGTGCCTCCCTCATATCCATCTGCAACTTCTCCTGTGAGTGTGCCCAAAACGTCTTCTTTTAGGTCTGTGTCACCAGGCTACTGAGAACTCTCTAGATTCCCCGCTCAGCCTGAATACAGCTACCGGAGGAGCCTTGTGTTAGGCACTTTTCCTTCTCCCCTGATCGCTGTTCTTAGAGAACGCCCTGCTTCTGACTGGCTGCAAAGTTCTGCATATGAAGCACCCTTCCTGCCTCTAGGATCACAGAGAAAGGGGGTGGCGACCAAACAACCGCACAGAGGTGACCAGAGCCAAAGGGAGAAGGATTTTCCAGGCTTGAGGCATATCAAATCCAGGTGAGGAAAAAATAGAAAGCGATGGCAGTGTATTCTCAAAGCCTTAGCTGTGCAGGGTGGACAGGGACATGCTTATGTGTGTTTGTGTGGATTCTAAGAAATCCTCTTCTCTATCTAAAAGGGAAGATGTTTTCACCCTCAGGTATGAAAATCTACTTAGAAAAAGAAAAACTCTTACGCAGATACAAGTCTAAAGATATTCCATTTGAAATAAACATCATTCCTCTTTTATCCAAATTTATAAACAACAAATGTACAATATTTTTACCCAGTGTGGCAGCTGGAGGAGAGGTTGTCAGCAAGCATTCTTTTTTTCAAAATAAATTAATCCTTACTCTGGTGGTTTGAGATTATGCACTGTATTATACAACAGCGCCTTATCAAGCCTCATCAGTGAAGATGGAATTCATGTCTGTAAAATGCTGCAGGCAATCACAGTTTCATATTTTATCATGTTGATAAGGATATCGTGCATTCTCTGAAGCATTTCAAAACACTTAAATGAAAAAGGAGAAATGCAACTAAAAGGCTTTTTATATGGTTTGTTGTGGGTTATTATGAGTTATTTATAAACCCAAAAAGAAAGATTTGACATTTCAAATGTAAAAGATTTGAGTATTTAATGGTCCTTTTTCCCCTTTACAATTGAAGGTCCTCAATCACTTTTTAAATCATTAATATTTACTCTCATAGCAAGCCAAGGCCCTACAAAGGGAGGATTTTGTCCATTTTCTTCCGGACTCTAGTACCACATATTGGGAACTTCATTTCCCCCCTAAGTCTAGAATCCCAGATTCTTTCCACCACTCCACCCAGATCCACCTTGGACCCAATTCCCTCGGCTCCCTTTCAAGAGTTTTTTTCCATTTTCCATCCACGTCAGGATGTGGGAAAAAAGTAAAGTTTTGGTGAACTGGTTACAAAAGTTGAAATTATTTCCCCCATAATTAAAAGCTGAGAGGCCACTAAACATACTGAACATGTTTTGTATCCCACTCTGACAACAACACACTGCTCTTACACACAGAATTCTTTGTTTAGTCTGGTTTGTTGATCCGTCTGGGGCCCTCCAAAGTTGACACCTTCACTTGAGCTGTGTTTGGGAATTTTTCCTGCTGCTTGATTCTAAGATAAATGACCTGTTCTTTACCATCTCCCTGGAAACACGGCACGGCCAGTAGGAGATGGCATCTTAATGGGCTGGTGCTTACGTCCCCCTTGATGACAGAACACCAGCCACCCGGGGCATTGTGAGGATTTCTAAGGGCATCTACGTAACATCAAGTGTTTAAGTTAAGCAAATAAAAGTGTAGTAAAGATGCTGCGTTCGCCACCTGCCAACAAGATGAGAAGCCAAGTCAAATGGCCATTAATTTATTTATTAGTCACTGTTTACCTGACGCTGCTCCTAGAGCTCTTCAAATCTGGTTCCCCAGAGTACTCACATTTAAATTATGTGGACTGTACAGTGAATTTCCTCCAAGGCCATCACTGTAGCCTCCCGTCTGATTGATAACATGACGGAGGGTATCCACCTAAAAGTGAGAAGAAACAAAATTCATCATCACAAATCTATTAAAATATCGTCACTTACAAAAGGAAACAATTTGAATTATGTGTGCCACGAGGGTTTAGCATCTTCAATAAAAGACAAATTTATCAATCAAACGTGACTGGCAGAATTTCAACAATTCTTTGCATATTTAAACTTACACATCTTTGTTTTTTTATGCCAGTCAAACCATAACATCTTCATGGCAATGCAAACTTTCCATCTATACCAACCAAATATATGTGGTGGCCATGGGTGAAAACTGCTTATAAATATGTATGCTGGATCGCTGGATCTCGCTCTCTCGCTCTCTCTCTCTCTCTCTCTCTCTCTCTCTCACACACACACACACACCTATGTGCATAAGAACAAGTAGTTCTCAATTAAGAGGACAAGAAAAATGCCGAACCCGGAATATACTTTAAGAACTCAGGTTTTTATATTCTGACTTTAAAAAATACAGAAATGAAACAGAGTAATGCGCTTTTAAGCCATACACACAATGGCACACACAATTCTGTTCTATTTTGTTACAGCAGTAAGAGGCGCCCAACCCCTCTCCACGAGCTCAAGCCAGAGCCGAATGCATTCACAAAGTTCATCAGCTTTGAATCATCAAAGGTCACTGTCCACTTGACTTCTCATTAAATTAAATGGTGGGGCAGATGGGTCACGTTTGGAAGCACCCAGCCCAGGTTCTGCACGGATGTGCAGACCACGTCCATGGGGTGAGAGTAAGGAGTTTTGAGCCCAAACCCTACCCTGCTCGAAAGGCCCCGGTTGGGGCACTTCTCCTACCTGTGATTGCACATTGGCTCCGACTTGGGACCCTTGGTAAGAATCCCCATTCAGACTCTGCATGTTCATGAACATGTCCCCAGAATTTGGGAGGTTAAAAGAACCAGAAGAACCTGGAAGGGAAAGAGTTAAGTAGCTGAATAACAGAGAGCTGTACACACAATCCTCAAAGACCTCGAGGCAGGGACAGGAGAAAAGGTACGGAAGCAAAGGTGGCACCCAACTTGGAGATTTCCAGGTCTCAGAGGACGGAGAATAACTCCCCACAGCTGGGTCCTGGGACTCAGGTGACATGTAGGAAAGTCCTACCCATGGGGAAGCTCCAATTAAAAAAAGAGGAAATCAAACTAAACAGAAAAACACCCAGTAGCTGGCCTGGAACCATCCCCTTGTTTTCCTTTATCTCCAGGGTTTGGTCACGAAATGAGTTCTTCACCATCATTCAGTGTCATGGTGGACAGTTACCCAGAGAAGAAACATTTTTCTGAAGTTCATTTTGAGTTATACATTCTACCTAACTTTCCTTTCATCTGTTTTCATGTTCCATTAAAAAGAACCGGGGTGGGGCAGGTTGGGGTGCGGGGACAATAAAACAAACAAAATGCCCTCTCACTTTCTGCACTGTTAAATATTTATTAAAAGATCTCCTTAGAAAACTCCTTGAATTGCTTCTCAAGTCCATCTGTTTGGACTAGCTGCACGTCTTTCATTGTTGCTCAAGTTCCCTGTGATTTTAAGATGTTTCTAACTTCATCACAAATGTCACATAAAATTTGCCCAAAATGTACTGTATGAGGAACCAAGATACTGCGTCCACGCATCAAGTACCAAACCCCTCACCTACTAACCCTCCACGCGAGCATAGGTGCTGAAGAAATGCTAGAGGGAGAGTGACTGGCGTCTGTGGCCGCCTTAGCTAGGAAGCACTACTGTACTTAACCCCACATTCTAGTTTCACTGCATACGGCAACAGGTAAATTTCCCACTTCTGCTATTCCATCCTTTGACAGACCACTGCTGACTTTAAAATGATATAGGAAACAACATAGTTACGATGATCATTACTGATAGTACTCTGCCTAATTGCTGAATTAAAAACCACTACAAAGTGCGAAAATCCCAGAAGCTACCAGGAGCAAGTGGAACTCACTACACACAGTGGGTTTACAGGCTCTGGCCATCCAGTCATTCACTCATCCCAAGAACAAGCCTGTATTTTAATGTAACTGTTCCTTTCTAAACCCACTGTGTCCCCAGTATGGCTCTTGTTTCCTGGCCTGTGGGACAGGGCTTTGTGGCACAAAGCTGCCGGGGCCGAGCAGGGAGTGGGTGTCCAGTACGCACCAGAATTTGGCGTGGTGGGCGAATTGGTCTGGTTGTTCTGCACAGCTGCGGCTACTGCGTGTGCTGCTGTCACGGCTGTCTTTGCAGCGTACAGGTTGGCTTCTTCCTGAAACTTGCCGATATTCTTCTTGTACCTGATTCGTTTGTTGCCAAACCAGTTGGATACCTACAAACCACATGGACATCAGTGAAGGGGAAGAGAGGTCAAAGGGGGGCAGGAAAGTGGGGAGGAAAGTCAAACTTCCAATAATTGCTGGACACCGAGAGGGTCCCTTGGGGGACACGCGATTCCCAGCCTGCAGTCATATCCTGTGGATAATGCGTAATGGTTTTAGGCAAACCTCTTAATACCCTTGGAAAGATGCAGCTTCTTGGAATTAGCCACAGCACCACTAAAATGGCTGCAAGTACTGTTCTAAAAAAATATTCAATTGGTGCATACCAATTAGTATATAAGTGATCAGTCCCCTCAAAAGTAGCTGAAAGCTAAAGGAATCATTTGTTAAGTTAGATAAATAATAAGAAATACTTGAGAAAGAATGACTTATTCTTTTTGTGTCTGGAACAATTTTGGCAGCTGTGTAGTAGAATCATATTTGTTCTGCTGAAAAGAGTAACATCAATTAATAATGGATGAAAAATCCCTTTGTCTCCTGCCTTAGAAGACACTGTATGGCTGCCAAGATGGCTGCTCACGCTCTGCCAGTTAACACGTGAGAAGGTTATAACTTGAAAACTCCAATAATTCCAGTCATGTCAAATGCAAATACAGAGGCATGGCTCTGATTTCATCCAGTGGACTATACTCATTTCTTTTGCAAACTACTTATGATGTCAGCCAGTGCAAATGGAAGAGATTTCTAAAGAGGATCTCATCAAAGGCAGATTTCATCACATTTCATTGACAGCAATACTTTAGCCCAAGACTGACCAATACTTTCTTAATAATATATGAAAGGAACACACTGCTGTGGTATCAGGCTGGGTGGGTCACTGTTTTACCCTGAGGACAAAGGAATGGAGAGCCCTCCAACCCAATTTATACGGGTGGGCACCCTTGTTCACCATCTTTGCCAAACCTTTAATTGCTTTGGAAAGAGAACTCTCTTTCTTCAACCCATGGCACTCATCCTTCTGAAAGAAGCCAGAGAGCCCTGGCAAGGGAGACACATGAGGAGGACAATGGTGGCCTTGCCACTGCCCACATGCTGTCCCCATCTGGGGACGCACTGTGCACACATCCACACGGAGGCACATGCATGGAAGAAGACCCACGCAGCCACCCTGAGCATAGGTTCATCAGACAGAAACAAGCCACAAGTCACCAGGAAGGAAACAGGCTACAGAGCAGGACTCCCTAGTGTTTCTGTTCCCCCATCATTTCTTTCCCCTGAAGGATGATATGTAGCCCTTCCTTCTTGCAGGTCAAATAGTGGTGGTTTTTATTACTGTCATCTAACGAGTGAGTATCTTCTAAGTGCCTGCCGAGCATTACGCAGAGCCCTTTGCATACATTTTCTCATTTAATCTTGACAAGCTCAAGGGCTAGGTAGTTGGCTGAGGTGAGTTACAACAAGATCACACAAGTCCCAAATCCAAAGGCCTTTTCTCCCCCTCGCTTGACCTCTCAGTAGTGCTGGGTACTGGGAATTACCAGCCCTTTCTGCTTAACGCACTTTCTTTGCAGGGTTTCTATGGTATTGTGCTCCTGCTTCTCCTCCCCTGACACACCTGGTGTGTAGGTGTGTCTTCTCTAAGACTCAGCTCTTGGCCCTCTTCTCTCCTTCTCCTTGATCAATCTTATCCATATTAATGATTTCAATCATTGTCTCTGTGTGGATGACTCCAGATTTCCATCTCTATCCCTACGAAGAATTTCAGTTCTCAACTTTTAAGACATTTCCATGTAAATGTTCTGCCATAACCTCCCATTGAATAGGTCTATAGCGGAACTCATGTGCCCTCTAGTCATGTGCCTCCTTTTCTATTTTCTCTGGGTTCAGGGTATCTGTACCTCCAGAAACGTGGTACCCATGACCTCACCAAGTCCCTGATTCCACCATTAAATAGTTCTAATGGATACGCAGCTCTTTATTTGGAACTAAGATCTAGTTCCCTTTCATTTCCACTCATTGGTTTTGGTTCCAACATCCCGAGGCTCTCAACAGTCCTGAGGGGCTGATGGCACCCTACCACTGGATTTCTCTGCCCTCCTTTTTCTGAGCTCCAGATGTTTGATAAGTGTGGCAATGAGAGAAAGAGTTAGGAGAGTACTCAGGTGAGGAACAATGAGGGCCTGTGCCAGGCAGAGTGGTAGGTAGGTAGGTAGGGGTGGAGGGGGAATAGGCAGAATTTGGCCACAGCTCTGTGAAGATCAGAGAGGGTAAAGCCAGAGGCGATGCTAATGTGGGGCCTGAGAGGACGGAGACACACGTTCGGGAAGGGGCTTGTGCACAAGGAGGAGTCAGCTCCGTGACCACTAGGATTCATTCCCATACCAGGATTCCATAGCTCTAAAAACAGAAGTTCTAAACCAAGATTGGAACAGGACCCTAAAGGTATCTATCTGTTCAGATATGCTTGTTAAAGCAAGTTCTTTTAGACCCCACCTCACCTTTAACGAGCACATTCTCAGCTCACGAGGCAGACCTAGAGAGGTGGTTCAAAAAAAGCTCCTTTGTCATATAACACTACTCTAGCTTGTCTGAATAAGACTGTCAGGCCTTTGAAAGAGTTAAATATTGAATATATCTACAGTACAAAGAGAGATATTCCTGGTTGAGAGGGAATTTGGCATTTCTTAAGCATAATTAATGAAAATTCCCCAACTCTGAATTTAGCAACAAAGGCCCATCTTAGAATTCTCTTCTTCTAAACAATTCTCTGTTGGATTCCATACTTTGTAGTTAATATTACCTTGACAATCAGAGAAGCTATCATACATTAATGAAACCTAGCCTGGAAAATCAGATTACAGCTTTATTAACAGTTTCATAATTGAGGAATCTCTGTACCATCGAAGGTCTCATCTCTAGATATGTAAGAATCCTGTGTTTATGCATACCCCTGGACCAATCAAACAACAGTCATCACTAATAAAGGTTTATTTAATTCTCACAGTAAAATTTTAATATCACCAGCAGCCTGGGGAAGCTTTAGCAAGTGGATTTGCTTGACATCAGATCGTTTCTATTCTGCTAGTCCCAATACTTCTTAATCTTTAATATCAAGGCAATTAAAATTAATGGCCACTCATCCGAAGCTACTGTGGGCAGTGTTTCCTTGACATCAATTGTTTGATGGGATTACCTAGAGGTTAAACTAACAAGCAAGGTTTAATTGGAAGCAATGAAAGAAGCAGTGATCATACGTTATGTTTAACCTGCATAACCACATCTAAATGAATATCTAAAAATGTTAAACTATTTCTCAAATTAAAATATGCACGTCACATTCTGATATCACAGATTTGGGTATTGCAGCAATAGAGCTATTAAGACCACACTGCTGCAACGGAGATCAACGCAATTAATGTATAAATCGACACCTAAGTCCAGGAAATCCCCCCCCCCACACACACACACCTTTTACAAATAGATGGATACAATTAGTTACAAGAGGATCCCTACCCTCACCCAGTAGGAAGCACCCAAAGCTATGCTCACATGTGGCCCCCCCTACACAGTGATCTCGGAAGAGCCAGGCTGTTCACAGGGGCGCTAAGTGGAGCAGAGCTGGCTCCATCTCTGAACTGGAATGGCCTGTACATTGGTCCCAGAATAGAAACACAGGCAGGAAATTGGTAGAGAGAAAGGGAATACACTGCCCTGTGCTTCTCTTTTGAGCCACGTATCAAGGATTCATGACTCTGGACTGTGCAAAAGGCGAAGGGCCAGGCAAGAATTTTAAGATCAATTAAAAATGAGAATAAAAATACAAGCACTCTCTTCCTTCTGTGACGTTCACTGCTATCAGCTCCCAGACTGCGAGCGTTTGGCGATCAGGGGAACGAGGAGTGAACATTCTGCAGGCTGCTAATTTTCTGGAGCCCTTCTGCAAGGCCAAGGGTGACTGGAAAGGCTCCTGGTCCCCCTCAGCATGCATTTCCTCCAACTCCATCCAGCTGCAGAGTGCCAATTGCTTTTAAAACGCAAAATGCTTTTATACATAGAATCGAAAAGACAAACTAGAAAAACAGAGCAAAAACCCCTGGTGACTACCAGGGGGTGGGAGGTGGGAGAAATGGGGAGATGTTGGTCAAAGGGTACAAACAGCCAGTTATAAAATTAATAAATCTGGGAATCTCACGTACAGTAGGGTAACTATAGCTAATACTGTATCATATACTTGAATGTTACTAAGAGACTAGCTCTTAAATGTTCTGACCACAACAAAGAAATGGTAACTGTGACTAGATGGAGGTGGTAGCTAATACTGTGGTGGTAATTATTTTGCAATTATAAATGTATCAATACACCTTATAATGTACACAATGTTATGTGGCAATTGTATCTTAATAAAGGAGGGGCGAGTAAAACTCTTTTCCAAATAATATAACTAAATCCAATTTCTGTATTGCTTATATTTTTTCACCTCCTTCAAAAAGGTACTCAGAACCTTCCACTCACTCAGAATCTTCGACCCTCAGGTAGATGAGTCAGAAGTGAGCAGTATCACATCACAGGTGAGTGCTTGGGACAGGTTCAGTTTCAAATCCACACTCTGCCAATTACTATGAGCAACTTGGGCAGGTTACTTTAATGTCTCCTCTCATATACAATGAGAGTAATAATAATGTCTTCCTCATAGAATTGTTGGGTGTGTTAACGATTTTGGTACACAGTGATTACCTAATAACTATGAGCTGTTACTACCACCCATGTTTTATCAATGAAGAAACGAGATCCAGACCACACACTAGCCCCCCAAAATCTAGAGCAAAGTGTGATGGACCCAGATTTCAACCTCAGGACTCCCCAGCAACTTTTTCCTTTTTTTATAATCAGCTGGGATATGTTTACTGAGCACCTGTTATGGTCAATACTGTAAGGCCTCACTTAAAGTCTGTGACTTTAAGGGAAACGACGTATAAAATGAAACCGATTTTACCATAGGCCCATTGATATAAACAAGAGTTAAATTCCTAGGGTATCTCAATGTAATAATGAAACGACGACATGAACAAAATGATGTCATTCGAGGACCTGCTGTACTGTACTAGGTGCCATAGGGAGATGAAAAAATAAACATGAACCTCAAATTAACCTGCCTCGAATTTACAATCTGATTATGAAAGCGATGGGAGCCACACACAATAGTTAGGGAAAACGGCAGGCCAATGATGCTCGTACACTGAGGTGTATAGTACAGGTTCTACGTGCAGCAAGAATTTGGAGGAAGAGAAGTCCCAGCAGGTCTGGGAACATAGAGACTTCCAAGGTAAGGTGGAACTTGAACTGGACACCTCAGCTTCAATTCAATTCAATAGCGTTTTCTATTGAGACTCCATATTTCAGAGGTAGAAACCTCTACAAGCTCCGTTGACACAAACAAGCCAAAAACATAAACTGCTGCCTCCCTCTCCCTGGACCTCTCCAAGATCCCAGAGACTTACTCTCCTCTCTAACTTAGCTCCCTTTTCCCTTCTTAACCTCTGAACCCCTCTTTTGTAATGAAAGAGGAAGGAGAAACCATTCTAAAGGAAAACAGGAAAGGAGAATCAAGGACTGTTTCTGGAAGAGGTGACATCTGAGTGGAAGTGGACTAACAAGTGAGGACTAATTCTACTGGAGAGAATGAGGAGCAGTGAGAGAAGGGGAGGCATTAGGGGGATGAACGAGTAAAGGCACCTGAAGGAATGGAAGGCTCTGGCTAAGGAGCAGGACAGGGGAGAGTGTCCTAGGCAAGCAGAAGCCTGGAGAGGGGGCTGTGCAGATTATAGCTCCCACACACCGGCCCTGGGATCAGGAAGTTCCAGCTAAGTGGACGGGAGACAGATTAAGCCTGAGATTTCTGGGAAGTCCAGTGGGCAATAGATTCCAGTGAGGCCACCTGAGGCCAGGTGACGCAGCCTTCCTACCCAGGTACCTGGCCCATGTCAGTGGTCTGCACACTTTTTGCTGGAATATTCCCTAAGGAAATTTTGAAAAATCAGGTACCCACTCACACATATTTTTCCTCCTTTGCACATTTTTAAAGTTGGCATCTACAATTTTTCATTATAAGTTTATGTAGTTGTAAACAATGTTATTTCAGTTTGTCATAAATGTTGACATTTTAAAAAATGGTAACATTATTCTTTAAAATGTATCCAAGCAAATATAAATAGCAAAGCAATTTGATATCCACTATCCATTTTAAAAACACATAAATTCGCTTTTCTTTAACAATCAAAAAATTTGTGCTCTATTGTTTTGTTCTTGGAAAAGTATTTCCATTTTGTTTCCCTCTCGTATTATCTTAATGCAATATACTTTTATGCTATACAATAGAAATATGTGGAAATTAAAAATTTTAAATTATTTTTATTTCTTATAATTACAAGGCTCTACATGGGATTTTTTTGGGGGGTGCAGCTTATGGTGGCCCCACAGGGGGTCGAACTGGCAACCTCAGTGTTATCAGCACCACGCTCTAACCAACTGAGCTAACTGGCCACTCCACATCTACATGTTTAATATATCATCTGGATTAAGCTATCATTACAGTTAGTCTAACATCGATCAAAGCAATACAAATACTTTGATACATAAAATCTTATTTTGACCACCAAAAGTAAGGTTTCCTCACATGCGTTTCTTAATCAGAGGAGTGTAGGGTTATAAAATGCTGATTGAAGGAGGTCTGGTTATCACCAATATTTCACATAATCCCTTGTTGGGCACTGGAGAAGGTCTCATACTCCAGGGCAACAGGGCCATTGTATTGGGTGGGAATATTCTTTTCATAGAATGGGAAAGGCCAAGTGGGAAAGGGGAGGAGGGAAAAAGGCAATCCACACATGCTTCTATCATAGCAGCTTCCCAAGGCACACAGATTTTAGGAAGGAGTACATATACACATAAGGAAAGATGGCCAGTGACAACCCTAGAAGCAGGCATGCCCTAGTTCCCTTTGGAAAAGCTTCAGTTACTTTGTGGAACAATATTCCCTAGGTCCAGACTGCTGTCTTAAGTGAGCAGGCTAAGTCTGACTGCATTTGAACTTCTTTGTGTGAGTACAGCTGGGAGCCCCTTGAATGGGGTGTGCCTGGTAAAGACTTTCAGCTATAAAAACAGGGCTCAGGCAGGCAACCACTGCTTTGTACCACAATGACCTTTTGGAGCTGGACAAAAAACATATTAATCAGCTTCAGGAAATCAAAAAAATTCTGATTAAAGAAATAAACCTTCTGGGTGGTGAACACACAATGGGATTTATAGACGATGTAATACAGAATTGTACACCTGAAATCTATGTAAATTTAGTAACAATTGTCACCCCAATAAATTTAATTAAAAAAAAAAGAAATAAACCTATAGTTTACTAATTATTTAGTGTAACCTTCCTGGAGAACAAACCAGCAAATATGTACATACCCTCATACCGTCAAAAAGAGGAAAAAGATTCATTTTTAGCACCTCAGTATAAGGGAATATGAACACTGACTAAAAGTCACGTAGACGAAGAATATTGACCTGGAGAAATAGTCATAAGGAGGAGGAAAAGGCTTTTTGTGTGTGGGTGTGTGTACAGCATAAAATTTGCGGGGTTCTTTTTGTAAAAATACTCACACATAGACATACGTAGGTGTGCACATGCACACATATACACGTCACATGTATACATATGCACAGGAAAAAAGTGCTAGGACACACGTACCAATATGTATTATCTTTTAGAATGGGTTTATAAGTAATTCCTATTTTTCTGTTTTTCTGTGTGTTTTCAAGTGTATTCAAATTGATTTCAGATAAGCAAATATTGGCATTTTTAAAATTAAAAAATGTATTTTTCAAAGCAAAAGTAACCAAGCTGCTTTTTAAAACAATCAAAAGTCATTTACCAGTCTTTAAAAGTGCCAGGCCCTGTGCGGGCCCACGCAACCACAGGGATCAACAATTCCATTTCTGCATTCTGTCTGGAAGATAGCATCGGCAGGTCCAAGGACTCTTCAAATAACTCGAATCAGACACTTTGTAAATCTCAAGCCATTAAAATTTCCCAGATTGCTTTGCGTGTAAGAAAAAATTCCATGTTCAAATTAAAAAGCTAAACCATCTACAATGTCTCTACAGTCACTGAAAGCCAGCTTATTAATTAATTAGCATTAGCTGCATCTTACATTTCAAAATTTATCACTACGATTACTTATCATTTCAATAACAATGTTAAACAAAAGAGAAAAATTTTTACTTAAAGACTTAATCTTCAAGAGGCAGAGTGCAGAACTTCAGAGTTCAGCCTTAGTTTTGCTTCCTTGCGTCAAGCACATTAGGGAGACGATCATCACTTGTTTGGAAAGGAAGCAGCTGACATGAAAACATCATTATTGAGATTAGCAAACTAAAAATTTATGAAGCACAAATCTTAGAAAAATATGCCATTGTGTTTCTCGTGTTTACTTGTGATGCATACTTTATGTACTGTGCCTAATTAAATGCAACAGGTTATGAAATGTTGAAATGCCAAGTTGTGTATAATGGAACGTGTAGCATATTTACATGGTAAACAATTTTATCTCTAATAAATAGTTTCTCCCTAATCAATGTTTCATCCCCATTATATGATTCCACTTGAATGAGGGGTGGAAGTGAGAGACTTTTAAATCAATACTCTCAATAAAAAAATTTAACAATTATTTACTCGATTTTATTTCTTTTCCACTTACTAAATGGGTAGGGCTACAAAAGTATATTCTACCTTTTCAGTGCAAAATATTTTGGCTCTTTTATGGTTAAAATGTGAGTGAGCTCAAAAGTCCAAACCATTTTTTTGTTTAGAAACTAAGTTCCAAATTTCTAACAACCGACTTGAAAACCAACTTTTGAAACACAACCCACTTCTAGTGGGAGAACTGAACAAATAGAAATTCAGTTTCCATCGTATTTGAAATAATTTAAAACAGATTCACTTGTCAAGTACTGTATTTTTTTTTTTTTGAGGCTGTGAAAAATTTTATTGCCATAATGTCCTGACACCCTTACAGTTTGGCTTTGCCCTTTCTACACTATGCGTGATAGACTGATAACTGCTTGTGACATTCACAAAGCGGCTCATCTGCAAAAGTATATAAAACGTCAGCCTTGCGGCCACAGTACATACAAAACAGATGACACCATTCATCTCCCTAAAACATGTGCTGAGGGGTGGTTCTAAATGACCTCAGATGATGTTTTCAGTTAGAGACTTTTTTCTTTAAAATTCTCTCATTTAAAAAAATAAAAATGTGCTAGGTGTACAACTGAATAGGTTCCTTCATAGGCTCCATGGAAAGCCTCTGACAGATTTTGAAACACTGACAGCATGACCGTGGAGCTGCCTCCCATCAGCTGCACTGAAAGATGCAGCCATTTCCGAGACATCTCAGCATCCCAGAACTAAAACTCAAGAGCACTCCTAAATAAACAATCATGGACCAGATTCTTTTGTCCAGATAAGTGTCATGTAAATCTAATTCCTATTAACTGAAAACATCAAAATTTATTCAGTGTCTTTTAGTCAAGTTTCTTCTTTCACGGAAACCCTTATTTATTCAAACACCCTTTCCCTACCAAATACAAAACACAGTTTTCTTTTTAAAAATCCAGAAAATTTCACTGAGCTTATTTAAAATAGGAATATCTATCCTCAAAAGGTGTACTACCCTTTCAACATACATAATTCCCACTAAAAATGAATCACATACATTTTTAGAATAAAGAATACACCAAGAGTAGGTCTATTCAGAGACTAAGAATAGACACAACCCCACTCACCATACCCTTGCCACACTTGCCCCTTCTGGCTCTCACTTTTGTGGAGCCTGTGAAAACCTAGGGGGCTGCTAGCATACTAGTTTGCTGGAGGGCAGAGCCTCTGTTCCCTCTTTCTTTTGAAATCTTTACAAGGCTCTGTATGCATAACATACCCAGCAAAAAAACTCTGGTTAAACGGGTGACAAATTAGCATTATCGAGTACTGATATGCCAGGCTCCGTACTAAGCATTCTACATACATGATCTCATTTAGCCTTCAAATCTCTGAAAAAAATTATCATTATCCTAATTTTACAGGTCAAAAATTGGAGACTAAATAATTTGCTCAAGGTCACACTGTGACTTAACAGTGGTGGAGTGGAATCTGAGTGACTTTTCTGTACCATCTGAATGTAGTCATCTAGAGTTAGAAAGTCCCAATTTCTCAAAATAAGTGATATGAAACGATAGCATCACTGCATTAATGGAACACAAGTAACAAAACTTAGTTTGGGTTAAAAAAAATCTGGAGTATGTGCAGGGCAATGATCTAAATATCTAACTTTAGGACATCAAGACAGAGAAAAGGAAACTATGATACTTTAGAACTTTTCTCTCTTGATTCAACTCAGTCACCTGACAAGGTCCAAGTGGGGATAATCCATTAGTTCTTTTAGCCCCTTCCACTCCTGGGCGCTGAGTCCTGCTAGGGCAAGTCACAGGCCCAGGCTGTTGGCCTGCTCTGCCGATTATTCTACCTTTCACTCATCCCTGGCCAGATCATTCATTCCAGACATATTTAGAGTGCCCAACAAGCACTACACTCCCACAAGCCAGTCCCTTCAACCTCCCAAATCCAATTTTACCCTTATCCCCATTCTGTCCATGACCACCTGTGTCCTTTTGTAATAACAACAGTTGTAAACATTTATATAGGGCTTCTTAAGTGCCAAACACTATTCTAAGCACTTCACATATATTACATCATTAAATCTTCGTAATAATCCAATGAGATAGCGTCTACCTCCCCCCATTTTATGGATAAAACAAGCACAAATAATTAAAAAAAAAAAACCCAAAAAACAAAGGTAGTGAATATAGTATGGTTCAGAATGAATATCTGAAAAGAAGAGGTATATTAAGAAATATTTGCAAAGAATAGGAGAGAGAAGGGAGACTTGATAAAAACAACTTTTGCTTTTGTTGAGCTCTACAGTATATTTAAAATTTCATTAATTTCTGTACTTCTCTTTATAATCTCCTACCACTTCTTTTGGTTGAATTTATTGCCCTTTATAACACCTTGAGAGGGATGCTTTGCTCTTCCCCGCCACTCTCTTCCCCTCTCTTTATGTGTGTATATACACACATACGCATACATACATGTATGTTTAATATATGTAAAGCTATAAATTTCATTCTATGAATGGCTTTAGCTGCATCCCTTGAGTTTTGATAGGTTGTATTTTCATTATCATTCAGTTAAAATATTTTCCGATTTCCATTGTGGTTTACCTATGAGTTATTAAGAAATATATTGCTTTTATTTTCAAATACACGGGACTTTTATAGTTATCACTTTGTTACTAACTTTAATTCCACTGTAGTCAGAAATTGTGTTTGAAATTATTTTAAATTTCAAAACTGTGTTTGAAATTATTTTAAATTTATTGAGAGGCGCTTTATGACCCAGAATATAGTTAATTTTCAAAGGGCTCTGCAACTGCCTAAAAAGAACACGTATTCTGCATTTGTTGGGTATAGTGTTCTATATATGTTCATTAGGTCGTTTGCTAATCATCATGTTCAAATGTTTTATATTTGCGCTACTCAAAGTGTGGTCCTGAAACCATCAGCGTTGGCATTACCTGGTAGCTGCAAATTGTCAGGCCCCCTTGCAGACCGTTTGAATTAGAACCTTTGGGAACTGGGCCCGGGATTCTGTATTCCAACATGCTCTCCAGATCATTGCTATGCATGTAAAGTTTGAGAAACACTGTTCTAGGTCATTACTGAGTGAGTGAGTGAGTGAGTGAGTGAGTGAGTGTGTGTGTGTGTGTGTGTGTATGTTTTCTGTTACACAAAGGTATGAAAATCTCCTACAGTGATTTTGCATTTGTCTATTTTTCTTTAAAATTTTGCAAGTGTTTTAAGCTTCTCCTATTAGGTACATACAAACAGAATTGTATCATCATTCTTTAGTGCCTCTCTTTATCTCTAGTACAACTTTTTGCCTTTAAGTGTTCCTTATCTGATAGAATAGAGATACACCAACGTTGTTTTGGTTATTGTTTGCATGTTATATTTTCCCCCAATACTATTATTCTTTTTTTCTGCATCGTTATTGGTCTCTTGGAGAACATATAACCAGGTTTTGTTTTTGTATCTTGGCTGACAATATATGCCTATTACTTAGAGCATTCGATTCATTTACGTTTTATGTAAGTATTGAGATATTTGGGTATGGACCTATCATCTTACTAAGTGCTTCCAATTTGTCCCACTTACTATACTCTTCCCCCCCACATCTTCTTTTAGATTGCTTATTTAAAAAAAAAAAATTCCACATTTCCTTTTTATTAGTTGGGAAGTTATACACTCTTTTAGCATTTTTTAAGTTACTTCCCTAGAGATTATACATTCTATCAAGTCTAACACTAAGTACTGATACTTTCGTGTTGTTACTTTTATCACCTTTGGCAGAAAACTCAAGAGCCTTAGAACACTTACCTTCCCCTCATAACTTACAAAGTATTATCATTATGTATTTTAATTCAACACAATGTAAATCCAACAGAATTCATTATTTTAAACAATCAATATTCATTTAGATTCACATATACATTTGCCGTTTCCTTTGCTTTTTTACTCCTTTCTGCACCTCCCACCTTCTAATCTGGAATCTTTTTACTTCTTCCTGAAGAATATTTTGGCAGATATGAAATTCTAGGTTATCATTTAATTCATTTCATTCCTTTAAAGATATCATTTCACTGTATTATGGCTTTATTGTTTTCATAAAAACAAACAAAAAACCCAGTAGTCTGTCTAATTGCTGCTTTATTGAAGGGAATCTTATGTTTTCCCTCTGGCAGTTTTTGTTTTGACATTGTACAGTATGGAGTCCTATGTATTTATTCTGTTTGGGGCCTGTAGTTTTTCATGAATCTACGTTTTGGAATCTTCCATCAATTTTGGAAAGTTATTAGCCTTTGCATTTCAATTATTGCTTCTGACCCACTCTTAGGTTTGCTTCTGAGACTCCGATTACATTTATTACAGACTCCTTACTGTATCCTCACTGTCCTTTATTCTCTCTCACGACTTTCTATCCTGTTATCTCCCCATTCTTTAGTATGGTTATTTTCTTATAACCCATCTTCCGGTTCACTAATTCTCCCTTCAACTATGTCTAATCTGCTTTTAAACTCATACACAAAATTCTTAATTTTGGTTACTGTTATTTTTGGTTCTAAAATTGCCATTTAACTTTTTTTTATGGTTTCTAATTATCTGACAAAATTCTCCATTTTGCTTTTTATTTCTTTGGATATATTAAGCACAGTTATTATTTACAGTCCATATAAGGTCCTTTTACTTTCTAGGTTTCTACGTGTATGTTTCAATTGTCTGTTGTTTGTGTTAGTTTCAGTACACGTTATCATGTCTTCTTGTGTGTCTACTTTTTTTTTAGTTGTGTGTCCAATGTTATATTTGCTTTGTTTATAGAAACAATTTGACGCCTAGAATGACACAATCTGTCTCCACAAAAATATTATATTTGCATTGTCTAGGCACCTATGAGTACTAGTAATCCAGTTTCAAGGACTGAGGTAAGTGAAGGAGATTTACTTCCAATGCACCCTTGCTACTAGAATGTAGCCCTAGTAATTAAAGTCTAAACATAAAGCAAGGGAAATGAAATAGCCTCCCTTGGTAGGTCCCAGACACCTAGACACCAATTCCCACCCTTTCAACCCAGCAAAGTTGTCAAAAGCACTACTTAACCTCTCAGCCTCTTAGTCACCCCCTCAGAATTGACTAATGACCCAAGGAAAACTCATTTGCCCTGGCCTTATTTTCTCCTTATCTGCAAATTCCCTGGGCAACAGTATCCATTTCCACGGCCTCAACTATGAACTTAAGTGAATGACTCCCAAGCTACATCTTTAACCTTTACCTTTCTCCTAAATTATGTTTCCAAACTGAACATTTCCCAACTGGGATGCTGATGTCAAAGCAAACTTGGCATAACTATCACAAACCTTTAATCTCCCTTTCATAAAACTAGCATTTCCTCTTGTGTTTCTTACGTCAGCTAATAAGATCACCATCTTCAATGATCTAGGCTAAATACCTCACCTATCTCCTATTACTCTTTCCTCTTCAAATTGATATCCAATTATTTACCCAATCTCCAAAATATCGATTCTATCAACAGAATACTTTCCAAATTCATTCCTGTTTTCCACTTTCAGTGGCTTAATTTGAATCTTCACTAACTCTTGCCTGAATTATACCAATAATCAATTTACTCACTCTTATTCTAGTGGTTTCCACTTCAAATTGATCTTATAGTAGGTGCTAGGATTATCTTTCTTTCCTTTTTTTTTTAAACATTTTTTCTATTAGTTTCAGGTGTACAAAACAATGTACGAGTTAGACATTTATCTAGGATTATCTTTCAATCTGATTGTACACCTCAACCCAACAGTCCTTATTTTCAATATTTTATTTCATAGCACTTATGACCATATGACATAATATATAATTACATATTATTATTTGTAATTGTATATATACATGTATGTATATTTATCTAATTAATTATTCTTCTTTCCTCATTAGAATAAGCTCCACAAGGACAGAATCTCTGCTGTATTCACTGTTACATGTAGCTTGTATCCACAAATCACTAGTTGCATAAATACTGTTGAATAAATTAATTAATTATTGCAGAATAGACATGTAAACTGCTCAACCTCATAATTGCAGGCAGAATTGCAGACATCTAAACATCATAATTGCAGACCTTCCCCAGTCAGGCTCAAGCTTGATTTTCTACCTAAATCATTTCTTCAGCATACATTCATTTAGTGTCTATGTGTTGTACACTGTGCTAGAAGTTAAGATTATAGTGTTAAATAAGACTGCAGTCCCTATCAACATGGAATTCACCATCTGTCAGGGGAATAGCATCAAACAATACATCATTTAGTTAAAATTGTGGTAAGTGCTATCAAGGAAAAGTATAAGCATCTATGAGAATATATAATGGAGGATATAAACTGGGAGTAAAAGGAAAACTTTCTTGAAGAACTGATGTTTGAATAGTAATTAATTACTATTCAAAAGAATAGTAAATAATGTCTATACATTTGTGGAGGGGGAACAGGGTCAGACCATTCCAGGCAAAAGAAACAGAATAATTATTATATCTTCTTCTTACTCTGTAATAGGCACTCTACTAGGTGCTTCACATATATTATCACAATGAAACTGCTATAACCCTATGAAACACATGCTACTTTTATCCAAATTATATATATATATTCCAAAATGGCACCCATACGCACCTGTGCACTCCCCCAGGTGATTTGTATCCTGTCAGTAACATGCTTGTCTGTCTTGCCCAAGAAATTTGACATTTCTAAGGGAAAAGAACCCTCTTATTCACCTTTGCTTGCCTTAGTGCCAAGCACAGTGTCTGGTGCACAGTAGGCACTCAGTACTTGTTTAGTGAATTAGGAAAATATCCAAATCTTGAAAAGTACCTTGAGCTGGATCAAACTGTTTGTAGCTGCTACTCTCAAAATCCGTATTTATTTTAGAAAAATAATATACTCTCCACATAACTGACAAAAGAATCTGGAAAGAAGAAAAGCCAAAAGGCAAGGACAAAGGAAGTCCAAGAGCATCTCTGGAGACTACCACATGTCCTGGCTGGGCGTATGACAGAGTCAACCTGATTGGAAAGCCAGGAGGCTTGAACTTGGGAGCCTTTGTGATTTGGTGTTTTTGCCATTCAGGCTACACTGTATATCTTTTGCTTACTCCTCTCTCTGTCTTTTCACCCTGCTCTGGGCCCCATGAAGCTGACCTATATGCCTTCAGGCTGCCGGCCAAAGGAAGTCACTGGTAGGAGATAAAGAGAGGAAAGGAAGGCCAGAGTATTTGTTCCACTGAGTCCTTCACTGTAATACTGCCTTTACTGGAGGTCTCGGTTACTGTCCTTTTCCACACACCTTCTGTGTCTCATTGGGTTCTGGGCACCCTTCCTTCATCTTCTCAGGCCAAGGGGAAGGAACCACGCATTACCAGTATTTTTCTTTGTGGTTTCCCTTTGCCCATACTTCTGTAAATACACGGAGTTACTTGATTAAACTCTCCTCAAATTACTCCGATTTGAGTGTGCCATCTGTTTTCTGCTGGGACCCTGACTAATATATTGGCCTATTGGTCTGACATGCCTCACAGAAGCGAGGCAATGGAATGGTGAGACGAGATGATCAGGGACAGGCATGAGGAGAGACTGATGGGAATACTCAGAGGGAAGGAATAGGCAGAAGAAGACGACAGGGACATAAGCTGGAGGGGCATCATTCTGAGTGTAGCGTTTTCTAAGGTATACGAAAACTCAACACTACATTTACGCTGGAAATAGTCTAACTATCCTTAGTTTGGGTATCACGTCAAACAAGTGCTAGAGATTCCCTAAAAAAAGTCAATTCTAAAATAAACATAATACCTGACATCACTGGAGCAAGCTTTAGGTACCATGCTAACTAATTATAATGCTTATTGTTACTAGAGAATGACAACAAAAAATCGGAGGCTTCCCGTTTTCTTTAAATCGTGCAGATATGCCTTATCTGTGCTCAGAGGTATTACAGTATCCTCAAAGCTCCCATCTTTTTACAACCTGCTCCTTTGTTCTCTGCACACTGTTTAATGACATCCCATCTCCACTAGGACACACAATCAGAGCCTTTATAGAACAGAGGGTCTGTAGCCTTAAGACAGTGTGAAAGAACCACTTGAACAAAATAGCTGCCATTTTCCTTCAACTTGTCTCCAGTTCACCAACTGCATACTCACAGTAGAAATCTACTTCTGCTTTCTGTCTACTGCCAAAGTAACTGAAAAGGCCTTTATGGATAGCCGAAAGAGATACTGTAATTTGATAGTCATCTCTTTTTTTCCTACTCTAATTATTATTTTAACGGTCTTCTTCTTATTTTAATAGATTTTTTTAATAAGGAAATCTTACTTACAAATTTTAATTAGCTTACTGAATATTCACTGATTTGGAATAAGTAGTTTAATGAGTAAGGAGACCTCAGACTACTAACTAGCCTGGAGTCTCTGAAGTAGCTTAGGGGGAAATGAGGCAGCCCTAGTGATACAAGCCCTGGCCTGTGTCTCACAAAACAAGACTGTGCAGCTGGGGCCCCAGGCTACAGGAATCACACTGCCTCTTGCAGGAAAAAAAATAAAAATCCAGTTTCTTCCTTTTTAGCAAGAACCTCTAGCTCTCCCACTCCTAAAGACCGGTGATTTGTCAAATCACTGAACTTCTCTGAACATTGGTCTCCTCATCTGTAAGGGTTACTTTCCTCCACCTCAGACTGTTACAAAAGTAGGTGTCGTGTACCACTTGAAAGGCTCTAAAATATACATTAGATGACCTCAGACAAGAAAAAGCTAAAGGAGTTCATCACCATCAAACCAGTATTACAAGAAATTTTAAAGAGACTTCTTTTGAAGGAAAAATGATCAAAAATATGAATAAAATAGTAGTAACTACATATCTATCAACAATTATGTTAAATGTCAATGGATTAAATGCTCTAATCAAGACGCGGGTGCTGAATGGATAAGAAAACAAGACCCTTACATATGCTGCCTACAAAGAGACTTACTTCAGATAGAAAGACACACACACGGACTGAAAGTAAAGGGATGGAAAAAAAATACTTCATGAAAATGTAAACAAAGAAAATCTGGGGTAGCAATACGTGTACCAGACAGACTAAAACAAAGGCTATAACAAGAGACAAAGAAGACCTAGTAATTCCACTTCTGGGTATTTATGTGAAGAAGCCCAAAACACTAAGTCAAAAAGACATATGTTCACTGCAGCATTATTTACAATAGCCAAAATAATGGAAGCAACCTAAGTGTCCATCGACAGATGAATGGATAAAGAAGAGGGGGTACATAGATACAATGGAACATTACTCGCCATAAAAAAGAATAAAATCTTGCCAATTGCAACAATATGGATGAACCTACAGTGTATTATGCTGAGTGAAATAAGTCAGACAAAGACAAATACCATAAGATTTCACTTATATGTGGAATCTAAAAAACAAAAATAAACAAAACAGAAACAAACTCATACTAGATACAGAAAACATTTTGATGGGTGCCAGATGGGAGGGGGTTTGAGGGGATAGCTGAAGAGGGAGAAGGGATTAAGAGGTACAAATTCATAGTTACAAAATAGTAATGGGAATGTAAAGTATAGCATAAGGAATATAGTCAATAATATTGTAATAACTATGTATGGTGTCAGATGGGTACTAGATTTATTAAAGTGATCACTTTGTAAGTTATATAAATGTCTAATCACTATGTTGTACATCTGAAACTAATATATTGTATGTCAATTGTAATTGAAAAATAAAAAATTATTTTAAAAATACGTTAGTTGAATGAATGAATGAATGAATCCCACTGCTGCCAATTAACCTCTTTACCATTTCAGGTTCTCATCTGTTAAGGGGAAAAAAAAATCAATATTTTCTTTATAGTACATTTCAATTAGAGGAGCAATGAAGAATAAGTTAACATTTTTCATTCTAAAAACACCTAGCACAGAAAGTAGGGCCAGAGTAATTTAAATTCAAAACCGGAATCAGGAGAACAATGGAGTTTTTTGTGACTTGCTAACTTGAATAATCAATGCAAGTTAGCTCTATTCTGAAAAGTAAAAGCATATTAATATCTGTTCCACTAAGAATATGGGACAATTTAAGTATGATTCTCACTGCTTATGACATTTGAAGTAATTTCTTCTTTTGTGAATTTTCAGGGTGTTATGTAAAAGGGGAACTCCAGCTTACTCAATCAAACCAAGCCTTAGGAAATCAGGGATTATAAATTCTGAGTTCTGCCTGTATTTCTATGTTAAGGCTATTTATAATAGTGTAAATTAACATGGGACTGATGTAAATTGTAAAATTTTCACCTACCTGCACGTATTTATGTTACAAGCTGCCAGGCTGATCCTGTTAAAATTTAAGTCAGATCACGGCATTCCTCAGTTTTCCACGTCATTCCCATGGTCTACAAGACCCCTGTACCACCTGGACCTCACAGTCTCTTTAACTTCATCTCTTAATTACTTCTACCACTTGCTCAGGCCACCTTTACCTCAGGGCCTTTGCACTTACTGTTCTCTCTGCCTGGAATGCTCTTTACCAACTAACCACATGGCTTGCTCTTCCATCTACTTCAATCTTTACTAAAAGATATTTTCTCAGGAGGGGCTTTCTTTACTACCCTATTAAAAATTAGACACTTTAATGCTCTGTTCTCCTTCCCTCCTTTATTTTTCTCCATAACACCTATCACTTTCTAATTTATCATCTCATTTAGTTATTTTATCTGTTTGTATCCTCTCAGGAATATGTCCGTTCCATGAGGGCATGTTTGTTGTTGTTGTGTAAGTAAACTTTTTAGTAAAGTACAAAACATATATACAAAAAAGGGGGCGCACATCATAATTGATGAATTTTCATAAAGTGAACACACCCATGAAATCATTTAGATAAAGAAACATTCCCACCTCCCCCACCAAAATATCACTATTCCCAATCACTATTTCCCCACCGGGAACCACTATCCTGACTTGTAACACTAAGATTAATATTGCCTGATTTTGAACTTTTTAATAAATGGATTCATACACCAAGTGCCTGACTTCTTTCACTTAGCGTTATGCAGTTACATAATAGTCTAGTTTATTTATTCTCATTGCTACATAATATTCCAAATATACATTTTAAATATATCACTTTTATTCACCCATTTTCCTATTGATGGACATTTCCATTGTTTCTAGTTTGGCTGTTAGGAATACTGTTGCTAAGGAAATTCTCAAGCATCACTTGGTGAACAGGCACACACAGATCTGTCAGGCGGGGTGGGGGTTTGGCCTATTAAGTTCACAGATGTCTCTTCCATCCCGAGCACAATGTCTTGCACATAACAGGTATTACAACAAACATTTTGTTAACACATGAATGAAAATATTCCTTTCCAAATTCTGTTATTTTGATTTAATAATTCACCTAAGACTTCCATGACTTATATATGTAGGTCTATAATGCATGAACATTAAGTTAAGCCCTATAAATCTACTGCTCAACTTAATACCCTACTAATAATACCACTGAAACGCCTTGAATTTTTCTCCCTAATCCCATTCCACTTAGCTACATTTTTAAAAATCATTCCCATTACATATATTCCCATTCCCATTATATATATATATATATATATATATATATATATATATATATATATATTCCCCTAAACAATAATTGTTTAATTTGTTTAATTTGCTTGGATCTGAACTTATAAAAACGGTATCATACTACAGATATTCTGCAATTTGCATTTTTCATTCAATGTTATGTTTCTGGATTAACTCAAATGTAGCTGTAAATCATTCTTTTTTCATTACTGTGTAGTAATCCATTAGGGATTACAACACAGATTTATTCATTTCTCCAGTCACTGGACAATTGGCTTATTTCAAGATTTTTGCCATTTCAAATTCCATTTCTATGAATGCTCTTACACATGTCTCCTGATACACACATATAAGAGGTTTTCTAGGGAAATTTCACCTAGAGGTGAAATTATGGATCAAATGGTATGTATATGTTCAAATTTATAAAATAATGCCAAAAGTTTTCAAGTTTACATTCCTACCAACGATATTTAAGGGTTTCTGCTGCTGTATTCTTACCAACAATCTGCAGACTTGTAATGGTCAAATTTAGGATTTTTTGCCAACCCAGGAAATGTAAAATGTTATTTCATTGCTGTTGTTAAACCACATTTTCCTGATTACTAACAATAAGAAGAAACTTTTCATATAACTGACCATTTATATTTCTTCTTTTATGAAATCCTTGTGTCTTTTGTCTGTTTTTCAAATAGGTTGTGTTTTTCTTATTAAGTTATGAATTCTTTATGTATTTTGAATTTTAATCCTCTTGCTTATATACTTACAAACATCTTGCAATTTGTGGACTAACTTCACATTTTAAAAAAGGTTTTATTTGAAATAGCATCAAACACGCAAAATTAAAATATTATAAAGAACATCTATGTATGCCCTTTACCCAGATTCACTTGTTACCGTTTGGCCCATCTGTTTTATGATTTGTGTGCACACACACGTCATTCTGTGTGTGTGTTTATATCCATACATGTACACATATACATATATAAGTACATACACACAAATTTTTTCTGAACTGCTTGAGAGTAAGTAATATACATATCATGGCCCTTTACCCCTAAGTAAGTCAGTGTATATTTCCTAAGACTCTAGAGATATTCTCTTGCATAACACAATTCTCTTATACAGCACAATTATAAATTACAATTTACTTTAGTAAATTTAACCCATTAATACCCTTTATGGCATTTTCCCCCCTCCAGTACAGGATCCAGTCTAGGGTCAGGTATTGCATTTGCCTGTCATGTCTCTTTAGCATCTTTTTATCTGGGACAGTTCAATGGCCTTTCTTTGACATTTTTAAGAATACTGTTCCCTCCCCTTTTTCCCTAATAGAACATTCCTCATTTTGGGGTTCTCTGATGTTTTCTAGTGATTAGATTCAGGTTACATTCTTGGATAAAATACTACACGCAATGTCCATCTGCCCCTCTTTGGTGATGCTGATTCCAATCACCGGGTCAAGGTTTTTGCTCCATTTTTCCATTTTTTTGTTTTTGTCTTTTTCATCCCTTACAAATAATAAAGGACCATGTTCTTCATCAAAATTTCCCCCTAGATTTAGTATTTATTGATGCTTCTTGCCTGATTCAATCTTTACTAAAATGGTTGTACTGTGTTGATGTTTCAGTCTTAAGTACTTTGGAAAATGTTCTACTACTGAAATTATCAGTCCTTTACTTTGTTGCTTACACATTTTATGTCCTTTTAAAGAACTTCTTTCCTACCTTCAAAGTACTAAAAATATTTCCTTACATTTTCTTCTGAAAGTTCCCTACTTATTTTAATCATTAAGTATTTAAGCAGTATTTTAAGTATTTTAATCAAGAGAGAATAAATCAGTTTCACATACTCTAAATCTGGCAAAAACATGTTGCTATAGTTGCTTGTTTTCAGTGGATTTCAATTTCTTTTTCTTTTTTTTAATTAAATTTATTGGGGTGACAATTGTTAGTAAATTTACATAGATTTCAGGTGTACAATTCTGTATTACATCGTCTATAAATCCCATTGTGTGTTCACCACCCAGAGTCAGTTCTCCTTCCATCACCATATATTTGAGGATTTCAATTTTTTTACGTTAGTTTTGCATATGAACTGTTTCTTGATTCTAAATTTAATTGTATTTTAGTAGGATGTATATTTTGAACAACGTTAAAAAAACCAAAACCAATGTTTTTTTCTCTTTAGAAAGTAGTCAACCTGTCAGGTCTAGAACATTCTCTGCTTTCACTTCTAAACAATTTACACAAAAGGGAACTAATTAGAAGGCTAGCAACTGATGACTTTAATAATTAAAATGATAATACCATTGTTTCCACTTGAAAAATGTGGGGTAGGGGAGTTACTGAGGAGAAATTAACCTTTTTAGGCAGGAAAAAGGTAAAAATGGGATGAAATTGCCAGAATTTAAACTGATGCTTAAACTAATCACCGAAGTTCTGCTTTTGGAAGGCTGACCTGGGAGAAATAAGGTCAGAAAGTCTGCTTTTTAGACAGAATAATATACCCATATCTACATTATTTCTACCTCTCAAGCAATTACTAAAACAATTTCAAAACATAGCAAAGCTATTTTTCAATAGAAAACAAGAGAAATGACTACAGAAATTAACTATTTAAAAAAAAAAAAATTCTTGGTAAATGGTTCCTAGCCTAGATTAGAAGTAGAGCAAAACCTCCCTAGTTTAAAACAGAAGGAAACTTTTCTCTCACTTATTACACAAGAAATATGTTAAGCAAATCTTATATTACACACAAAATGCTACAACTAATGAAAAACCAGGATTATATCAGTTTTTGAGAAATGTATATAATCTGTGTTATTATCCAATGGTGAATATGTTATAAAAGCAAAAAAGAAAAGGAGTGGAAATGTGAAAACCCCTTATTTTAAATTGGACCCGCAAACATTGGAATTCTAAATCAGAGACCTACTGAGAGAGCCAGAAAATCAGACTTGGCATCATCAGCTGGTGTTCAGCATGAGCCCAATCCTTTCACTGATGTTCAGAGAAATGCCGTATCAGAAAACATCCACTTGATGTAAATATACTTTTAATTTCATCTTCCCTGCCTGATCTAGCATATTATAGTGTTTCTTAGTATTTCAAGTGGCAATGAATACTACATAACTCAGATAGTAATGTTTTATAATGTACATGTCTTTATAAGCTGGTAACCCAAATCAATTATATTCCATTTCAAACTGAGGGGGGAAAAAAACACAAGATACACCATAATTTCATAGGAGAGTGACAATAACTATTAAATAAAATCTTTTTTTTTAATTTATTGGGGTGACATTTGTTAGTAAAATTACATAGATTTCAGGTGCACAATTCTGTATTACATCATCTATAAATCCCATTGTGTGTTCACCACCCAGAATCAGTTCTCCTTCCATCACTATATATTTGAATAAAATCTTAATTATAAATCTGTTTTCCTTTAGAGGATCTATGGAAACTAATGCCGAAACAGGAGCTGGATAACATCTTAAACCCACACCTTATTCCCTTAAATAACAATGACTTAAAATATTGATATGTTACAGAATTGTATACCTGAAATCTATGTAATTTTACTAACAATTGTCACCCCAATAAATAAAAAATACACATGTATTTTTTTAATATGAAACTTTCAATGGAATGTAAAGTGGATCTTTAGTATGTTGGGCTTTAGATAAATAGCATTAAGTGGTTATATAGAAACTACTTTAAAATTCTGTGTCATGTGACCAACCTCTAGGGAACATTGGAATTTCTGCTAAGGGCCAGCTTTTCCTTAAGTTCCACTGCAAGACTTAGTTGGTAACCATCACATTTGCATGCTATGAAGAAATGATATTCAAATGACAATCTATAAAAAACAATATTCATATTAAATAAAATGGCATTTTAGAGCCAATGCCAATAGGATATAGTTAATTTTTAAGGAGGTACAGTTCTAAACACCAGTCTATCTGTCTAATAAAACTAAATGTATTTTTGTTAGTAGATTACAGCTACCTTTAGGGCCATAATTTATTACAATAGATGTTTAAAATAAAATACAAACAAACAGTGACAGGAAGGAACTTAATTCTTTTGTTTAATGGATAACAAGAAAGCAAAGAAATCCTTGGGACCCAAATATAATAGCATGATTATCAGGAAATGACTTGGTGAATTCCTCGAAGCTTCACCAAAGAGTTATATTAAATTTCCTATTGGCAACAAATAAGCTGGTTTCTCACTGTTGGAGGCTTAGGTCACTCATCTAAATTGGGGAAAGCAGGACTCCACGCCATTTACTAAGGGATCACCTAAATGTAAACTGTGTCTCTTCCCAAGGCATGTTTATGTTCTCTCTATAGAAGATTTATACTTCTATATGGTGGTGGGTGACTATCTCGATTCCTTGTCACTTAGGACTTTAAAAAAATTATCTAAGCTAGAAAGCTTGCACAAAAATGTGGAAATATCTGTATTTTTGTTATGTGATCTTTGATGATGGGACATTGGTGATAATGTGTACTGAGAACGCCCTGAGGAAGGAACAGGGTTCCTATGTTACTCAGAAAACAAGAGACCCATTGAGTCCTCACTCACCTGTGACACTGTGATGCTGCATTTCTTGGCCAGCTCCTCTTTGGCTTCTTCACTGGGGTAGGGGTTGCTGAGGTGTGAGTAAAAATATTCATTCAAAATTTCTGTGGCCTGTTTACTGAAGTTACGCCTTTTTCGTCTATGACAAAAATCAAAAAGAAAATTGTAGTTATGACCAGCATTAACCAAAGCGGGATCTATTATTCAGGATCAAAGCAAAAAAGGAGATTTCTATTTTGAAATTCTTAGGCTCTAACTGATCACTATGATATTGTAAATTATGTTCTTGGCATCCTCGAAAGCACCATCCAAAACATTTTAAGATGTAGAATCCCAAAGAAAAACACTAGAATGTGAAGCACAATTAACTTCATTCGTTAATTTATTCAAGGAATATTTACTGAGGATCTAATGTGTTCTAGATACTTGATAAAGAGCCACTTGTAACAAAACAGATAAGATCTACCAGAGAGTTTACAAGAAATTAGAGGGTTAAGGGGAAAAGTAGAAAGTTAGGGGAAAGAAAGACAGTAGACAAGTGTCACAGAAATAAATAACTATAAATTGTGGTGACCATATCAAGTATGGAAAGAAAAGCATAAGGGGTAATGAAAGTGTAAGAGAGGAAAACCTAACATAGATTTTGGAGTCAGGAAAGGTTTCCTTGAAAGAGTGACATTTAATCTGAGACCTGGAGAATGTGTAGGAATTAGTCAAAGAGTAGATGGAAATAATGAACGGAGGAAATGGTCCTGAAACAGAAAAGAGGTTGGACAGTCCAAAGGGCTAAAAGAGGCTAGAGCACAGTAAAAATCAGAGAATGTATGAGATGAGTCTGGAAGGACGGGCAGGGGCCAGATTATATTAGCTTAGTGGGTCCCATAAGAATTTCTGGATTTTATTTTACCAATAGGAAGCTATTACAGGTTTTAAGTTTTATGTTTTTAAAAGATTGTTCTGACTGCTGAGAAGAATGGGAGGAGGACATGAAAGGAAATATAGAGATATTTAAGGAGACAACTGCAATGGTCAAATTGAGAGATGATGGTAACTTAGCATAGGGTGAGAGTAATGGAAATAAAAAGATTCAAGATCTATTTGAAAGGTAAAAGCAATAGGATTTGGTGATGAATTGGATGGAGGGGCGTGGATGGAGAAGACAGAGAAGGAAGGCAAGAAAAAAATGCATCAAGGATTTCTGGATTTTTCTGCTTAAGCAACTGCCTGGACTGAGGTATGATTTGTTCACAAGGGAAAGAGTAAGGGTGGAGTTTTTTGTTGTTGTTTTACCGGAAAAGGGGTAGCAGTGTCAGAAGATCAAGTATTTATTAACAACTTATTTCAGATCACATGTCACTTACATTTGCGTTTTATTACTAAGATTTTAGAATTGCAGACTAAAAGCGCATTTGTCAAACTTCACTTCAAATTAGATTCTCAAGTAAATGGAAAATACTTTCCCCAAATAATTTTCTGAATACTTTCTTCCAAATAATCTTAATGATCTTCTCAGTTGTGATATCCTACACTCAGAGAAGACAGTCAGTGGGCAGTTGTAAATGTGTATACCCTATGAGATCATTCTAGTTAAAATGATGTCACTCATTCGGCAGGTTAAGTATATGATCTACATCTTCAGGGAGAGTCAAGGGAGCAAGAAATCTAGGTCTGAACAAAACATCTCAGGTTATCAGAACTGAAATTTCTTAATTTTAATAATTTTTTGGAAGGTTAAAACCATCGTTCTATTTGGAGATTAAAATAACAGGAGTTGATGATGAATTGGAAGGAAGAGAAATACATCAAGAATAGTAATTAGCGTTTTTGCAGGAGTCATGCCTTGCTTGAAAAGGAAAACAAACCCCTGACCAGAGGGTACTCTGCAGAGGCACACTCTGAGAGTAGGTAGTTTGGCGAGTCAAGCAGAAAAGGTCTAGAATGGATACTGAAACTATCAAACCTACAGATAATTACCTGGGCCACAGATAATGTTTGTTGAGATTACACAATAATGACCTGCTCATGAAAATGTAGGTTTCTGGCTTTTTATGAAAAACTGGAAGATCAGCCACCGCAGGCCCACATTCTCCTCAGGTAGGCTAAAGCTCCTCAGGTACGCACGCGCCTGCTCTAACCCTCACAGCCCCTCAGCCAGCTGCTCTTTTCAGTTCCATTATATGTAAGCATGTGGGTTTGTGGCTGTCAGTCTAAGACAAGCAGCAGGGCCAGGGATATACCGGATTGGACAATACAGGGCATTTCTTTGGGAAATGAAGACTTACGAAAGGAGGAATGAGCATATCTGGGAGAACAATGATACATTTGGCTCACTTATCAATTTTGCCTACACATGGTTTTAGCAAACATCGAAAAACCTCAAAGAACAAATTTATGGGCAGAACAGGACACTTCACCCCTGCCTTTCTGGCTGTGTCCAAACTATGGAACTTCTACTAGAAGAGCAGAGGGATTTACGCATTTATTTTTAACTGTTTTGTACTGGACAGGCCTCAGCTTGTCCAATTACCATGAAAATTTGAGTATGGCCTTCCAAAAATCGAGAGTGGGCAAGGAAACCATATATCTAAATAAGCACGTTTGCCTAGAGCAGAAGAACCTTGCCTTCTAAGTGCAGAGGGCTTGCTAATAGGCATGATGAGAATAGAGAGAACCAAAGCTCAGTATCTGCGTTCACTCGAAGGCATAAGAGACAACTCGGTCTTATACTTGATTTATTTCTTAGAAAAACATTCTGTAGAAGACACCCATTAAGCACTTCCCCCATCTTTCATTTCTTCCAGGGTTCACCACCCTCTAAGCGGGTATGCCTGAGGCCAGTGTGCAGCGGGGCATCACACCCAGGGCTGTGTGTCACAGCATGTCACTAACAGCAGTCTGTGTGCTCCAAGCTCTGCCACCTTCTCATTCGCGCTCTGCTCACTTTGGCTTGTTAAGATACTTACTCTTCTTGGAAGAAAAAGAAATGATTTAGGTGTATACATTATGAATGCCGTTATGTAAAAAAAAAAAAAAACACATATGTTGACAAGAATGGGAAAGTATCAGCAGAAAAAAGAATCACAACTGTGTCAGGAAGGATTCCTTTCTGTTGGAAGTACTTTTAAATATCTTTGTTATATACTTTTTATTACAGCGCTCGAAGTTGACAGACAAAAGTGTTTTCTGATGCTACATCTCTAACTCTTTGATTTTAGCTGTTAAAAGTATGAAGTGGAAATAGTCACTTATCTGGTTAGTCAATAAATAGCTTTTTGCAGCCTATTACATGTAAGATGCTTGCTGGAATCGTGGGGATTGTTAATGTGTAAGACCTGGCCGTTGCTTTCTGTGACTCAACTTACCTAGAGAAGAAATGTTCGTGAAAAGCTACAAGAAAGGCAGTTTGCATAAAGTTTGGTCTAGACAATCGTATAAGCTGAGTATCAGTGTTGAAGTGAAGGCAAGGAAGGACCAGTCAGTGGAGTGATTTAAGTGGGCTTCCTAAAAGGGGAACATTTAGGCTGGGCCTGGAAGGATGAGTAAGGTCTCCCTAGATAATAAACATGTGCAATGGTTATGTTCCAGGCTCTGTGCTAGATACCCTCACAGATCTAGCAACTGAGCATATCTGGGAGAACTGGTGACCAACTTGGGGAAAGGATTGGGAGAACAGGGTTTGTGTGGAAGGTGGAGGGGTTGCAGGGGATGCTGGAGGGGGGAGGGGTGGGTGTGGTGACAGAACAGGTGGTTAGGCTGAGGAAAAGAAAGGATTCTAGTCAAAGGAAACAGATAAGACCAAGATGTATTTCATTTTGGATTAAACACAGGAAAGAACAATTTAGTGATACAGTAACAACACTAAAAATGTTCAAATTTTTATCTAATAATTTCATTTCTCAGAATTAATCCTTAGGATATGCTAGAAATAAAAAGGTTCAATGAATGAAGGTTTTCACTGAAACACTACTTTCAATGAAAATCTGTCTAAAATAGTACCTTATCTCCATCATTTTCTCTCTCCTTTCCTTGATTTATTATTCTTCATAGCACTTATCATCCTATTATACTTTATTACAGTACTAAAATAGAATACTATAGCATATTTGTTTACTTGTTTATTGTCTGTTTTTCCAAGTAGAATGTAAGCTCAACTGGGGCAAGTATGTCAACTTATCTTGTTTACCTTATATCCTCATCACACATAAACATTTGTAGAAGGAAGGAAGGGAGGGAGGGAGGAAAGGAAGGAGAGAGAGAGAGAGATAGGGAGGGAGGGAGGGGGGGAAGGAGGAAGGGAGAGAAGGGCTATAATGGAAATTAAAAGGTACAACTTAAATGCTCAGAAATGAAGGAATGGCTAAGTAAATTATTTATCATATATCCATTTGGTAAACTTCAACCATTAAAATATTTAACATTAGAGCTTATATCTGAAAAATGTTTATATACTCATACCAATTTTTTTAAAAAAGAAAACCAAATTATGCATATTATATCATCACAAGAACATTTTTTAAAAGCCTCCAAAACCTGAAGAAAATAAACTAAAACATTTACAGTGATTTTTTTCTTTAGGTAGTAAAAATGTGCTTGTCTTTCATCCCTCGTCCTTCTATTCTATATATTTTCCAAATTTTCCACAGTGACCTTGTATTTTTTAAACAGAAAAAAATAAAATAAAACTTTCGAAAATCTTAACAGCAGAAAAGTAATGCAGGCAGGAACAGGTCATATAAGACCTTAAATGCCAGGTTAAGTAGTGTGTATAAGTTATCCAGCATTGAAAAGCTACTGTGGATTTGTTAGCAAAACAGGGCATCAGAGTGATGCTACAGAAACAGAAAAGGAATATAGAGGCTGGGCGGGAGGGGAGTGAGACTGGAGACGGGGAGATTAGTAGAAAGGTCCTGTGCGAGTTCAGGTACAGAAGGATGGACATGAACTGAACAGTGCAAGTAACAATGGAAAGAGATAATACGAGAAATATGGAAAATAAAGCACTGGTGAGTTCTAGTGACTGATTTATTATGGAAGAAGAAGGAACCAAAGGTGATCCGGGTTTTGCTTTAAGTAGGAGAATTAGTATAATTAAGTGGCATATGTGTCCTTATCTGGCTCTAAGAAGAGCTCTGGCATGAAGATGGTTTTACACACCTTGTTTTCCAGTTGAGAAGCTAACTTAGTTATTTTCTTTAATACTGTAAAATTTGGATGATAATTATCACCTCTGTCAGATTCCAAGGGAGAAAAAGCCAAACAATATAGAAACACCTCTCCAAAGCTGAAGATTGATCACAAGCTGTAGCAGTGCCCACGAGGCATCCCTGCAGTGGCAGCATATACCTAGTAGCAACTTGACAGTTCTTCTGTTCTGTCACCCAGTAGGTCAAACACACCATATACAACTTATTACCTAACTCCTGGAAACCTGGTGAAAGCTTCAGATAAAAGGGAAAAATTTTCATCCTTACAGGAGAAACTGATAAGCTTTCTTACTTGATTTGGAAAAATGGAGTTTGGGGTTTTGTGGTGACTACTTTTAACTAAAATACCACTTCCTTTTTAGGAGTATCAGTCTCTCCACATATTTTCTTATGATGTACACAAGTAATGTAACATCAAGGAATTCTTAGAAAACAAACCTTTGTTAAAACAACGTGACAGACTGAAAGTTATCCTTAAAACTACTTTTTAGCATCAGATTTGAAAGGCTCCATATTCCTACATCATTTGTAGCTGCACTGATCCTATCCACTTCCTGAGTCACCAATTTGGCAGCTGAGAGCACTACTACTCCCAGACAAAAAGAGGCTTAACGGTGCAGGCTCCACGCAGGGAATTACCTGCCCATCGTAGGAGAGCTCTTACAGCTAAATTAAGGAAGAATCTAAAACCAACTGGTCATTGGTACAGAAAATAATATACAAGGAATGAAAAGGAAAAAAAAAGCAATAAATTCGTGGCCTCACATACCTGGCATCAAGGAACCTTGATCTTAGAATCATAACTGCTTCACACGTGCTTTGTTTGAGCTGCATTTGAATGGAACTAAATTTTCGATGGATGATGCCCACCATTCTTTCAATCTCTTTTGGGGAAATGGGACGTGTTCTACTCTGCTCTCGGAGAAGGTTCATCACATGCGTAGTGAATTCATTACATGCCTGTGAGGGGGGGAAAAAAATCACTCCTTAGGAATCTGGTATTTTACATCATCACATCCAGACATTAATTCATCTGAATTTCCACCTCATTTGCAAATGCCAGTGGCATTATGCAGTGGGTAGGGTAAAATGAAAACTAAGACACTTGTGAAATGGCAGGGGTTCCAAAACTATGAATGGCTGGCCAGACATGCAAAGGAAACAGCACTGAACTGCCCTTCTCACTCACCGTCCCTGTTCCAAAATGAGGCTTGCCCATTGGAGGATGCTCTCTACCAACTACTATATATAAATATATGTTAACTGTTAATACTAAGCACCTTCTAATTTCTCTGGGGATTTACATTTATTTAACAAATGTTTACTGAAGGACTATGGAGTTCAAACTCTTCCAAGTGTTATTAAGGGACACCAAATGAACAAGACGTGGACCCGGCTTTCAGTGTGATAAAATATATAAAAAACGAATTCTCAAACAAGGTAGTTCTGTGCAAAGTGTCACAGGAAAATAATGGTGCTTCCTAAGTTCCAAGGAGGGAGTGTTCTCATCTGGAAGCAGAGATCACATCAGGCTGGATGGTGGAAGTGGCATTTGGGCTTTAAAGAATGGGGAGGATTTTTGAAAGGTGGATAAAGATGGAAATCAGGAGGAATTCCAGGCACAAGAAAAACTCTGGAAATAATGGTATATAGCAAGTTCAGAGGGATTGAGAGAACATGTAGAGAAGAGGGGATTCAGGTTTGCATTGGCATGTACAGGGCCTCGGAGGCCAAGCATGCCAGTGTCCCAGTATAATTTAGCTGTGGTCTAGGCCCTGGCAGTGGGCATGAGCCATCCCTGGAAGATGGCTAGGGCAGCTCGCCTCTTCAGGGAGGGGCAAATCCTTATCAGATTCGGGTCTCAAACTTTTTAGTTAACAAGCCTTAGCCTGTCTCTTTCAGTTCACCTATATTCTTTTACATCTACAAAGCCACATTAACTGCCCCTACACTGAAATCCAGCAGTGCCTTGGTAAATAAAGCACCAGTCCAGACCCTTGAATAGAAAGAATATCTTCTGGCATTTTTGTTTAAAAAAGCAAGACAAGAGATTCTGCATCTTACTGCACGTATGCCCTGGGAGGGCGAGCAGACAGAACAATCATTGATCAAGGCAAGACACATTTTGAAACTATAATAATGTCCACTTCCCTACAGATATCCTGAACATCGCTCACTCCCAGCATGATGGTTTTTCTAACTGCTTATTAGAGAACTAACCTTTCAAATACATTGGGTGCTTCACTTACTCTAAGCTTTTATGGATCTTTTGTATAAATATTTCTAAGGTAAGGTAAAATTAGTCTTGCTTACCAGTTTTAAGTCTTAAGAAATTTAAAATTCCTTGCAAGTAGTGACACTATGTATACTTATGGGATTCTTCAGAGTACACAACTGCAATACAGAAGGTAGGCATCCAATAAACTATTGATTGGTGGAGTTTTATATTACAATTCAAAAGTAATGTTTTTAATAGTCTTAAATACATTACTGCTGAACTACATATAAGTGAAGAATTCTTAACCTGGAGTCCATGGATAGCTTTAGAATTCCAGTGACTACATGAAATCCTATACAAGGTGTGTGCACATGTGTATTTCCTGAAGGGACAATCTGTTTTTGTTTGTTCTCTTTTCAGATTCTTAGCCAGTCTGGAACTAAATAAGGCTGAGAATTATTGTCTTAGGTTATGACACTCACACATAAAAAAAAAATAAAAAAATTAAGAAACTTCACAACTCTAAAGCCAGTTCTTTCTATCTTTAAGGAAACCAAAATAAAAGTAAATTTAAGATTTTCCCTGTTATATTGTCATTTTAAACTATCTTATGCCGAGCTAAAAAGAAAATACGTGTCAAGAAATGTATGTGTATTTTTTCTTGCACTTTCCCTCAAGAGATGTTCATATAATTTCAAAATTATGTAATTTGACAAACTCTAGCCCTCAGTATTCTCATCAGTTAAATACAGAAAATTAAACTAGAACTGTTTCCCCACCTTGGGATCTGCAAGTTCTATACTTCCATAGCTAGTTCAAGAAAATGTTAACACATGGTCCAATCATACAGTATGTTTGGGTAATGCTATACTAACCCAAATTTTTAAAGACATTTTTATTTTTGCAGGACTGCTCAGTACTTCTAATATGTCAATAATAAATCTTCAAAGGGGAATGGTGTATCCAACTTTTCCCAGATAAATTTGGTCACAAGACCTCTTTTCTCTAGAGTAGTGCTGTCCAAAAGAAATATATTGAGAGTCACATATGAGAATTTTAATATCTCTAGTACTAAAGAATCAGGTGAAATGAAAAACAAAAAGAATCAGGTGAAATCATAACAGTACATTTTATTTAACCCAATAGATGAAAAATATTAACATCTCAACACATAACCAATATTTTAAAAAAAACAACAACTGCGAATGTGGTCTGTTACGTTCTTTTTTTCATACACTTTGAAATCCAGTATGTATTTTACACTCACAGCACATCTCAGTTCAGACTAACCAGATTTCAAACAGCTTCATTTGACTGGTGCAGCGTATGGGACAGCACAGCTCTACAGCCAGCTAGCAAACCAAAGAGCTAAGAAAAACTCTGCGTAACAGTATACTAGGTCATCTTTGAGGTTTCTTTTTTTTCTTCACTGCCGCACATTTATACAAACACACACACACGAAGACAGTTCACTTAGGAGTATCCTTAATGAAGCAAGAGAAACTATCTGTTCATTTTACTACATCTCAACACTAAGTCTTTCATATTCTGCGTGACAGACAGGAAGCTTACGGAAAAGTACTTCTCTGCGTGCCGATGGATGGTTGGTTGTCTTGAGAAAAAGCACTTGTTTGATTGTTTAAGTTGTGGGTGAAGCTGCTTTTGTCATGCAGGCAACATTATTATTATTTTTATTTAAAAGCAAAATAGACAAATTATGATTATTTGGACTTGGGCATTTGGCAGATGTTTTCTCAGAAATGAACCAAGTGATTCTGTCATGTCAAGAAAAACAGCTGCTAGTAGTTGTGCCAATGACGAAATTGAATTTTCACGTGAAAATTATACTTTAGAAAACTTGCATCCACCACTGTGAGCTTGACAGTTTCCATGAGACATTCTGATTCGTTTGGTGTTGATATCATTAAATATGGTATTTTTGATATTATACAATGAACTGTGTCAACACCGGAAGATACACATAACTCAGTGAACCAATGTTTTCCAAATGATCAATGCATGAGGTTACAAAAACAAGCATAGGTAGAGGACCCATTTAAAGTTCAAACTAAATCAATGGATTTTAAAGGAACGGAATATAAAGAGCCAATTGATATGGTTTCAGACTCCACCTTTAAGAAACTACAACTTGTCAAGTTTTAGTGTAACATCAAAGAGAATACCCACAGTTATATGAAAGGCTATTAATATACTCCTCCCTTTTCCAATGACATAGTTGTGGGAGGCCGGATGTTTTTCATATATTTTCACCACATGACGACAGACTGACTGCAGAAGTACATGTGAGAACCCAGGGGACTTCTATTAAGCCCAACATTAGAGAGTTTTGCAAAAATGTAAAAACAATGCCATTCTTCTCACAGAATTTTGAGTTTTGGGGGAAATAAAATGTTTTAAAAATGTTATTTAGGTTAACATAATGGTTTATTATTATTTTTAAATTAGTTAATATTTTAAAATTTTGTTTTAATTTCTAGTACAATAGACATAACCCACCAAATGAAAGCTTTTAAGGGGTCTCCAATGATTTTTAAGAGGCTAAATCCTAAAACCAAAAAGTTTGACAACTGTTGTACTCAGGTATGAAAGCATTTCTGATTTGCACATGTAACATTGCTAATTCCTACAAACCTAGCTCATACATTATGGTACATATCTAGGGTGTGGCGTATGTCTTGATACACAATGCAAGACTCCTGTGTGAATGATACCTGAGATGTTAATTCTCTTAGTGTTTCTCTAGCTATATTTTAATCTCTTCAGAATGAATGTTTGTCTATGGTTTCTAAGAAGCAGCCAAAGGCCTATGTGGAAAAAAAGAAAAAGAAATAGAAGAAAAAAAAACCCAACAGGTTATAAAAGCAAAAAGTTTCTGCATCTAAAAACTCATAATTTTCTAAAACATTTGCTGAATATCTCACAACTTATTCACTGAAGTCATCTATGAATGCAAATGCTGATTAGCAATTTGGCAATAGCCCAACATTCACAGAATTCACATAGCTTTTCTTTAAACCAGTAGTTCATACATGATTAATTAGAACATCTCATTTATGTAGTGTGCACTTTAGCTCATTACTCTAAGTAAAATTCGTTAAGTATTTACATTTAGATAATTAAAATCTGGGTACACCCTTAAGAAAGATGCATACACTTTAGGCAAAGTGATTTTTTCCTTTCTACCACGGAAAGTAAATTACAGCCTCATTTACAGCATCGTCTGCACCAGTTTCGAGCACAGCAGTACGGCCTCATCTCCTAGTCCTTAAAAGGTATACAGTTTTTAAATACATAAATGCAGTAAAAGAGATCAAATGACTGCAGAGTTGTTTTGAAGGGCCACCCAACCACATACCAGCACCGGTGCCCTTTATAATGGGGGATGCTCACTTCACACATTTATCATATTCTCCATCTTCCCTCCAAGACTATGTTATTAAAATAGACATTGGAGAAATTTTTCATTTCCTTATTAGTTTTCCAAGTGAAACAGTCAGTTAATAATTTTCTGGTCAATGTCCACAATGCAAATGTAAAACCACTTTGGTTAATTGGAGTATTTGGGGAATGAGAGTTTTGATTCTTTGAATTTTCTGATTTAGAATAATAGCAGAGACCTCTTTTTCTTTTAAGCCAACTGCTGAAAACTATCTAGGATGCATTTTTTGGTTTGTATTTTAAAACATACATTGCAATAGCATACTTAAGTGAACATAAAGCATGGAAGGCTTCATCTGATAAATATAGTTTCAATCAATTCTCTTTTTTTAGCTTAAAAGATAAAGGTCATTTACTGGCTCTCATAACTGAGCAGTTCAGGGATGGGGCTAACTTCAGGTGGGGGCTCGACATAGGCTCCAGCAACGTGCCCAGGACCCCACTTCTCTCTGCTGGTTTCTCATCATCCTCAGTACTGGTTTTATCTCAGGCATGCTCTTCCTCATAGTGGCAAGATGGCTGCCTGGAGCTCCTGAGGCTACATTCTTCCCGTTTTTGCATATTTCCTCCCAAAGAAGGGAGCTTTTCTTTGTAATATGAGCCTTTCTCCTTACTATTTGTTAAAAATCCAAACCAATAATTGAGGATTGGAAATACTTGGATTTTTGATAATGTTTTTAATGATATCTGTGGGCTAGTGAAACCGTCTCCTCGATATCCATACCTAATTGGTTTACACTCAAAATTAAAGTTTTCGGGGGTCTGTTTGTTTTGTGGTAGTGCATTTTTCAGTTGTGAATTCAAGATTCAACTCCTTTATTGCCTGTAAGTTCAGATCACTGAATTTAAAAATGTAAAATCAGACAGCAAAACTCCCTTTAGAGGAAGTTTTTAAATGGTTCAGTGATCAGAGCTAAAAACTGACTTGGTCTTTCGTAACTATCTAGAGAAGCTGATTGTAGACAACAGATCATAATACCTCCTATTCCAAAATCTACTTTTCAAAGAAAGAATAAATCTCTATTAAAAGTTGATGCCTCCTATATTTGTATACATCAATTTTCTAGATGTCTGTATAACCTTACAAGTAACTTTAGCCCAATATTATAGATTCTGTATTTATGAAATGTTTTTATTAAATCAACAAATTCTTCTTGTTTTAGGATAAAAGTCAACATTTAAAAATTCTAAGCCAACTACAATGAGACCAATATGCTTAAGGAACTGCCACAAAGATGAAATATCTATTGTACTTCAACACTTTCTTACCTAATTACATGATTTAGGGACCTATCTCATGAGGGTTTTGTAAAGTTTGTATTATATAATACATGTTACATTCTTTGCATAGTCTGGAAAATAATTAATACTTAATAAATGGCAGTTATTATTGACTATGAAAATGGCAATTTAATGAAATTCATATTTTTTTTGTGTGTTATTCTGCAAGCAAGTCCCTACTCTGATTAAGTAATATAGTTCTGCCTTCCCACTGCCTGAATAATACAAACACTGCTTCCAAAGAAGTTGAAAAAAAAGAGTATTCAAATGCAAAACAATTCATTTTATTAATCATGTTTGTGGTCAAAGATACATTTGGTACATAAAACCAATAAAGTAGAAACTTGGAGGGGGAAAAAAGGGGGAACACTCAAACACTCCTTCTAGCCATGGAAAAGACCTGGCATGAAAGCTGACAAAAAGTAAAATCCTTCCCTTGGAGCAATTAGTGACAAAGCATCGCTTGGGAAAATGAAATACAAAGTTTACATCAGGTAGTACACCTTTGTCTTTCCTTCATAACTATTAAAAAGAAATAACAAAATGGGATTAGGAGTTTGCAGGCTAAACAATCTCTAATATGATGTAATAACCTCAGCATTTTTTTTAACCTGATAAAAATAAAACTGAAATTCCTTTACAAGCAAAGGAGATTTTGCCAGCAATGTAAGCACATAATGTTGAGATCCTCAAAAAGCCCCAGGCCTTTCCTTTATGATGATTTAGGGTTTAGGTTCCACACTCATCCTTCATTCCCCCAGCAATCCCGTGAAATCTGTAAGTCCTCTAGTAGCTAAATGATACCTGATTGAGCACATTCTGTGTACATGCTTGGCTCCAGTGCTTTACCTGAGTTGAGGTGAATTCAAACATTTGTGAACTCAGAAAGCAGGTTCCCAGATGCTTGGGGAGGGTTGGGACCCTTACAACACTTTCGCCTTCAGCAAAAATGTATTTCAATATAATTATAGTAGATAGCTTTCAATATGTCATCTCTATTATGGCAGCTATAAATTATGAAGTGAATTGCCTGTGTACAAGCATTTCTTCTGGTACAAGCAAAGTGGGGGAGCTGCAGAGGGCATGATATATCTTTTCCTTTTTAACCGAGAAAAAATGTCTAAGTCAAATTTCATTTGCAAAAACCAGTGTGTCCATTTCCCTTTGGTAAGAGATGAAAGAACACGAGGGCCTTCAATTCTTAGAAACAGGCTTCCCAGGACACTTGGCTCAAGTTCATTAGGAATCTGCCTGTTCTAAGAGTTGGCCCTTTAATCATAAGAGCATACTTGAAAGGTACAGTAAAAATATTTTTCAAAACTTGTAGCTAATCAACAAGAAGACAAAGAAGCAACCAGGTTTTTGTCCTCACTAAAGAGGGAGGCAATGCACTTAAAAGGAAGTATTACAAGATAGTTGCTGTAAGCTTTGGAAAATTACATTCCTATTGGGTGTCAGGATCAGCAAGAGAAAAGTAAAATAGTTTTGTTTCCTTTTGGGTGGTCACTGATCTTACTCCATATTCTATGCCTAATATTTCAAAAGGGTCTAAAAGTGAATTTAGATGATTATCATCAAAAATCATTCACATCTGAGCCTATTTAGTAGAGACACAGGATCAAAGGACACTATGGAGACAGGAAAAGGACAGTATTTTGAAGACAGTACCATTCCTAAAACATACACATAAAACTGAGCCTTGCAGCTTGGATTTAATTTTGCTCAAACTGTAGCTCTAGTCAGCTTAGCTTTGTAAATGTTGCTGTGTTTACAAGGTACTTTAATTTACTGCAGTGGTGGTGTTTGTTAATTTTATGGCAATCTAAATCTAAACAGGCTTCAGATCCATTTTCATTACAGCTTCATTGCAAAACACAGTAGAGTGAACAGCTCTAAGATTCCAGTGCAGTTTATTTCTTTTAGTGAAAGATTCAACACAATTTTCTATGAAGCCTCTGCCTTAACATATATGTTCTTCCTATTTACGAATAAGCTTTCTGTCACTCAGAGTATACATACATCACTTTTGGGAAAAATATAATTTCTACAAAGTGATTAAATTAGTTGTTTCCTCATCTCTACTCTGATCCCATTACAGACACAGTCCAACACGGACAAATCAGAGTAAAACAAAATGCATTTGAATTATTCTCCAATTTGACAGAAGTAGCAGCATAATTCAATGGAAAAGGCATATTGTCAAAAACTGATTTCAATGCCTGATTCTGACATTAACTAGATGTGTAACATTGAACAAATAACTTAACCTGAGTCTCATGTTCTCATCTATAAAATGGAAATTATATATAATACCATCTATTTTAGAAATGCCACCCTTTCATCTCACTTAGTTCAGCTTAGTCCTTTTATATCCCTGAAACGTCTATCCCAGATAAGAAAACCCTTGTATCCCAAAGATTTGAAAAGAAAATTAACTATCTTATGTCAAAAATCACAGAAAAGCTGTAAAAGTCAGCCCCAAAGACAACTCAAGAGAATTAAATGACATTATGTTATTTCTAAAATAATTCAGAACCTACAGACGAAAAATTGTAAACTAAAATTCTGTTGAATAAGCTAACCAGTCATCATACTCCATCTATTTAATTGTCCATAATACTGCATTGATTTCATTTAGCTTTATTTTTCCTTCTGCAAGTGTTAAACATGAGAATGGAAATATACATTTAAGTGGTTTTTATTAGGCTACTGAATAAATATATCTAAAAATACGATTCACGATTATATATTAAAACTCATTTCCCCATTTGATATTTAATCCAAAAATACAAGATTACATACTATAGATTAATTTATGAAGACCGTGTGTGTACGTTTGTATTTTTAAAGCACACACAAAAAAGCAAAACAGCAACAAAAAATCCCCAAACCCTTGTGACATTGACTGATGCCAGCTTCACCCAACTTCCAACAGGGCTCTAGAGAGAAAATAAGGAGACTAGTGAAGAGACATGGCAGGAGATAGGAAGGAACCATCTTAATTCCTCAGCCAAAAAAGTAGGGCCATTTGGCCCAATATTATACATCTTTCATGCAAGGTGACTGGTGGTATTTATTTAGTAAGTATGCATAGATGTATTTAACATAAAGTTATACAATTAGGATTATACTACAAATTAAAGCCACTTTCCACTGTTTATGCTCAGGGCAACCTTTTCAACCATGACTTATTTTGTTTACTCTTAATTATTCATATGTCAAATCAGAAAGCTCTATTTTTTTCATGTACATACACAAGATCATTTTTCTAAAATTCTTATTTGCACATCTTCCACCAAAAATTATTCCTACAAATAAGACTACAGATACAGTTTGAGATCCCAGAAAGTCCTATGCAGAAAAAAAGACAGTATCTTATAAGATTCAGTTATAGTGTATTTTAACATAAAGCTACATAAATCTTTCTACCCTCCCTCAAAACACTCACCTCTGGGACAGAATCCAGCATTTGCTTAATACCACCATAGCCAGCACATTAGAGAAGGCAATGAAAAAAATAACATATACAACTGAAACTACAAAGGGAACTTAGAAGAAAAATCAGTATTAAAACTGACCAAGACTCCCACATTACACTGCGGTGTTTGGACTAGAAGAACTACCTGACTACACAGTGAAGTATTTATGAGTGAAATGGCAAGATAACTAAGATTGCTTTAAAATACTCCACCAAGGGAAAAATAAAGGGGGGGAAGGGAAGGTAGAAAGATAGACAAAATAAGATTGACAAAATGTTGATAATTATTTATCTGGGTGATGGGTATCTAGGCAGTTCCTTATTTTAAGTTGAACTCTATAAAACTGCCAACTCACAACTGTTTTTGACCTAACAACTTGACAATTTCATAGGATTCGACTTAATATTTTATTTTGAGGTATGTTTAAACATTTCCATAATAATATTTTTTTTAAATTACCATCCAGTGACATTTCCTCAAAATAAGCAGGTTTTTAGGCTTAAACCAACAACCAAAATATGTTTAAAATGAACCACGAACATTTTACCTTTTTTCATTGAATCTAAGACTTACTTATTTTTCCCCACATTTTAATACCTCTGAAGTTCAGATGCATTTTACAATCAATGGCATGTTACAGTTAAATTGGGCAGTGTCAATTTTTTCTTGGTGGTACATAAAACAATGATACAGCTTAAAATCAAAGATATCTTAGATTCAATGAAACATGGCTAATATAATTGCTGAGAATAGCATTTTTAATCCATACTCTCTTTCTAATCAGGAATTTAGCACACAATGCCTAGTATTCCCTGCCCCAGGTTGCCCACAATTATCCTGGGAGTTCTCAGAGAGGCAGGCCAGAACCTGCTTACTTTGTGAAGTCAGCTCCCTTCCCTATCCTTGGGCACAATCTATAAGGAATTCCAAAGAGGATTCTGGAGCTCACTGCATTGGAGGAAGGTCTCACTATGCAGTGCTTCCCTTTAAAAGTTGTTATAGCTTATGAACAAGGCCAGTGCATAAATGTTAATGATACAAAGCTGTGAAGAGCACCTAGTGGTGAGGTTAGAGGGGAAGGATGGCTGCAGGTGTGGTAGTTAAGGGCACGAGAATTGTGAAGAACGAATACAACTAAAACAAGTGGATGGGGTAAAAGGTTTAGCGTCACTTAATTTCATCGATCCAACAATTCATTTGGATTTTTGCATTGACCTTATTTATTTTGCTCTTTGTGTTAACACCTACCCCTCACAGCCCTCAGAATTGGTTAGCGCAGTCTAATAGAAGAGCAACAGAGGGTTTGTGCAGGACTATGAGAGTGGCGGCTGCTGACCTGTTCATATTTCTCCAGTTCTGTGTGATAGATTTGTCTGATCTGGGTCAATTTGGCTCTGTAATCTGAGTGTTCAATAGAGTTATCTGAAGAACCTCCAGAGGCTGCCGCGGCTGCAGCTGCTGCCGCCGATCCCCCACCTTTCTCAGGACCTGAAACCCCTTCTGCCAAAAGCATATTGTCCAGTCTCATTAGCTGGGGATCGGGAGGGTCCTCCTCCTGGGCTCCTCTGATGCTGAGACCTTCAAGGAAAGACAGAGAGACAGAGAGAGAGAGAAGAAGCGAGAAACAGGACAAACAGTGTGAGTATTTTGTTTATTTGAGAAAATGATCAAACAACATCAGTGTACTATAATTCATGCTGAGAATTTCAATGTTTACACTTTATCAGTAAGCATAAGTATGAAAATTCTTTTCAAGATAATATTTACATATATTCTAGAATCTCTAAGATCACCCCGTCTTAATTTATCCCAGATTGGATCCTTGGAAAAAGGTAACCCTGGCTTCTTAGAATATTCTGACATCCAGTCTTCCCAGATTTAGGTGATTAAGGCATAAAATGGGAAAGGAGTAAAATTCGGGATTTTGGGAAAGGAAAAATATCACCCAAGGATATAAAACAAATTCATCGAAAGAAAGACTAAGGTTATTCTGTTTCTCTGTATAGTTAGAAGAACAAAATGTAAAATCCCATAGAATAATTAATTCACAAGCTATATCCAAAAAAATTTAAAAAATACACAGGATTAGATGGGCTTTTCCATCATGTCATGTAATTTCAGGGGGAGAAGAGAAATACATACATTATGAGGTAATTAGCTATACTTCAAAAAAAATGTGTGTGTGCGTGTGTGTGTGTGTGTGTGTGTGTGTATGCCTTTTGTTAAGCAATTGTCAGCAAACTATAAAACCAGGACACTAAATACAGTATTAAAAATGTACCATCAACATGGCACTACGGTGCTGGGCACAGTAGTCTCAATCTAATTTTGCTTTTAAATAAAGAACTTCCTAAGTGATGCCCAGTCAGCAACCCCATCTGAGTGCTATAGATCACAGCTGACAATTCATAGGTTTAATCAGGTCACATAGGCTTTCTGCCAAGAGGTTTTCAACAACACGGAAGACAAAGTTTTAAAATAATTATTATGATATAAAACGCACTGGAGTCATGACAGCTCAAAATCAGCATTTTCATTAATGTGTAACATAATCTAAAATATCCCAGCCCAATTAACCTCTGTAAATCCACTTAAAAGCAGGTTCCTCACCCAGTGACAAGGCATCTTGGGGAAGGAAGTTGGCATCTTGCATGTCTGCATTTGGGTTCTGCCTTTTGCGTCTCTGCCTGTTGTTTATCCACAGCGGTACATACTCTGTGTCTGGTGTAACTTACGTGATGGTAACAGCTATAGGCCGCCAAGAACTCAACTGATCACCAGCTCGGAGACTTTACCTGCTAACCTCAAACGACCATAACATCAGTTCTTCTAAGAACAAGTTTCATTCCTAGATGTCCTGAATTACACCCACAGCAGGAGCGAGTTCTTGGTTTTTTTACACGCAAATTCACAAGTTTAATTTCCTCCCTCAAAACACTTTAAAGCTGTCAGTTTCATTTAAAAATATACTTCAGAATAATTTCAACTGGGTCATAAAACTAATTTACAATAATTTAAATTATATCTGTTGCCTATTCAGAGATAAGTAAATAATGTTTGAAAACTATAGTATACTAAGAATTTATTTAGGGAACCAAAAACTTAGATAACTCCCTTAAATACTTTAAAGATAAATGTCAGTATCAGCACATTGTTGATAAGTAAAGATAGACGAACAAGTATTTGCTATTTCTTCTAGATCTAAAAGAAACAGCAAAAATATCAGTTACATTGGTATTTTAACATCTTTGATTTTCTTTCCTTCTAATTCATTTTATTAGATGTTAAAATCTCATGGCCTAGACATGCCTGTAGTTCCATGTACCAAGTTTTCTGCGCATTTGACCTGCAGTTGAAGACTCACTGAGCAACCTCTTCTCTGGCACTTGGGGCTCTGTTTAATTCTATATTATTCCTTTGGGAGTTCCTTAAGTTTCTCCTTTTTGAACTAAATTTTTGCTCACATTTTTGTGTGTTTGTTGTTTCTTTTTTATATTTACACTGATACTGGTGCTTCTCCTGGAAATGTGTTTTTTATCTACGTTCAAGATTCCTCCAGCTTTCTAGTTTTCCCCTTGCACTTATATTTATTGATCTTTTCCCTTTGTACATTTGGTGTGATCCTTTAATAGTAGATCAACAACCAGTGTCAAAATGATTACATTTCCCTGCACACGTGTGGCAAACAAGAGAAGATGCTCAATGACCAGTATACGACGAAGCAGACAATCAGGGAGACAGAAGAAGTAAATTCATCATGAAGAAATGCAAAAGACACAAACTAGTTAGCCGTCTATGGCACTTTTATACACACCTGATATACATATGTATAAACCAGTATCACCTTACCAATAGGAAGCAACCCTTAAACTCAATAGAGGAGCGGACAAAAATACAAATAATTTTAAGTGTGTATTTTCAGCTGGCATAACATTTTCCCCTCTTCAGTATTTGCCTCAAATACAGAAAAAAAAATGTTTTAAATTATGTGCATCAAATCTAATCAGAAAAATAATTTCCTGACAAAAAGTTCACACTCCTGTGGATGAAAGGTACTGGAGCACTTTGCAATTAGGTAACATCAAGAAGGCTATATTTATCAATACTGAAGTCATTCTCATAACTACACAGTAATCCTCACTTAATGTTATCAATAGGTTCTGTGATTACAAGCAAAATGACATATAATGAAAACAATTTTACCATAGGATAATTGATATAAACAAGAGTTAAGTTCACAATATTATTCGAGGACTGGCTGTAGTCAGAAAAGTGCATCAATTTTTTTTTCTCTAATAGGCAAAGTCATGATTATGGATCTTTAAATACTAAGACCTAGTTTCCAAAATTATGTTTAATTTGAAGATTTCAATTTATTTTCTTACTTATTTCTTATTTTTCTGCAAATTACTATTCTATTCCTCATCCTACCTACCTATTTACTTACTATTATTTAGCTTACTAACCTGCCCAAATCACACATGGCTTCCAATCATAACACCTCCACCTCTAGGCACCTATAAACATTTTAATGAACCTAAATTTCCAACGGCCAGAATGAATCGGACTATGTGGTTATCAAAAGATCCTGATATCTTCAAATTGAAACTTGAAAAAAAAGTTCACTTAAAAATCGGTCATTCTTGTTTTTAATCTAAAATGTGTACTGAGACATTTATACAGACTTATAAAGTTTTACACCTAGGCTTGGGTATCATAGCATTATAAAGTTTTTTATAAAAACCCTATTTGCAATCTACTTATAACCACAACATTCATTTCCGTATCTCTAAGATTTAGACAAATCATACAAACACAGTAAAACATTGTTTAACAATGAACTTGGCTTTGTTATAAGCCCACCGTTTTTGCATATCTTTCAGCAAATCCTAATTAGCTGTCTTTCAACATGCTGTGCACCTGCCCCACAGATAATGGGAGAGAGCATCTGCAGAGATGACTGCATTCCGAGGGCAATAAATAAATTACGGGTCAAAATTATTACAAAGCTTTCTCCGAATAAACGCATACCCTTCACAATACTAAGCTGCAGATGTGAAAAGTACCTAAAGCCCACTCAAATGGTATGATTATGGGGCTGTTGGAGTTTAATAATCTGACTGTAATTCAGGCATTTTCAACAGCTCATTAAGGGTTCATTAATATATAGGAAAGCTTTTGAATTATAAATAAGCAGATTCAAAATCTGCAGTGGCTGAATTGTACAGTAGTAGCCTCTCTAACAGAACAACACTGTAACACAATGAAGGCTTGACCTGAGAGAATGAGGTGCAAACACAGGGCACTAACTAAGCTTCATGGCTCCCTCATTTCATGGACCAAGCCCACTGGACCATGACTAACCTCTGTTCATCCAGGACTGAAGAGTGGCTTCAGACCATGGCTACGTCAAATGTGGTCTACAGAATTAGGCATAACTAAGACCTAGACCTACAATATTTCCACAATCAGAGAAGACACATAATACATATATTAATGATAAAGTCAGATCACTTTTACTTTGTAAACAGTATCTTATTCGGACCTACTGTGAAACAAAAAGGTACTTAACATGTCTGATTTTTTGCCCCTGATGAGCATGACATAAAACGAGCTTAGGCCTATGAAATTTCTGTATTTCATTTCCTGATGGACTTGCTCTTGATTCATTCAACTACCACACCACAGTCTTAGCTCAGAGAAAAATGTCTTAGCAGAGTGTCACGTAAAATAGGGTCAGATCAGGTATTTTCAGCAGGCCCTCGATTGTGGGCTGCTTTGAAACCAGTGCCAATATTAATATTTTCTGTTTTTCTTATAATTTCCCAATATTGTATCTATTATTTAAAAGTAACAAGCAGAAATGTGGTCTGAAGGTACAAAGATAATTAAAGAAAATACCAACTTTACTTTCTGTGTTTTCTTCATTTTTACAATCAAGTCAGCCAGAGTTTGAGACACATAACCCAAATCATAACGATTAATACAGACACATTGCTACTTTTCTCCCCAAACCTAAACAAGGTAAAATAATTTCCCACCTGAAATCCTTAAATAAAAAAAAAGCAGTTGAAGTATGAAACAGAACACCTGGAAATGAATTGAAGGTCACAAGCTTCATGGTTATAAGATCTCATTTGAACTTTTTGGTTGTGCAAACTGGAATATAATTTGGACACAAAGTAAATAAAGACACTGAAAAATCCCTCAAGGTGCCATTGTTTAAACTAGACTTAATATGGGGGGCGGTGGAAGATTGGGCTCAGACAAACAGTGGGTGAATTAGAGAGAGCGCTAAGGAGCCAAGCCCCGGGAAAGTAGACCCTTGAGTGAGGTCTGACTGACATACAGACACCCCTCCCCCCAAAAGCCAACTGCATGGTATCAGCACCGGGGAAAGAAAGATTTGGAATAATAATTGTACCTGAATTTCACTCTCTCCTCCTTGAATCTAAAGACTTGTAATGAAAGAGGAGAATCATATTATTTTATAGATACCAGTAGAAGCAACTGTAAAAACAACTAAGTTTTTTAAATATTAGGAGGAAATGCCAGATGCTGTCGTTGCATATCACAACCCATGTCCCCATGCCCATCTCACTTGGGCTCCAAATCTCCTTTTAAGCCAATGTTAGTGTCTAATCCACTGAATATGGCAGTCATATTACAAGCTAATGTCACTTTCACTCCTATTTAAGGTGACTGTGTGGTGCGTGCACGTTTTTCATGTCAGGTGTATTAAATATAACACGGCAATGCACTGCACATTTCCACGCCAACCTAGTTGTCACTTTCGCTTGACTCATTCTCTATTGAGGAAAAATGCAGCACTGGGAATTTACAAGGCTTTTCAGTTAAATGGACATAAATCACAGGTTTCATTCAAACCGAATAATCACTGGCCATAAAGAGCTACTTGTCTCTTACCATATATTACAGTGAAGTTCCTGTGAGCAATAATGCAGCCATTCATGGCAAAGAAAAACAGAGCGAGACATTAAGAACTGACATGTAATCCTGTTAGGGGCCTGACGTGGAGAGTGCGGCTGACATTTTTATCATATATGTCCATTTCTATTTGGAAAATCAGAGGAATAAAAATGATTACTTCACTGCCCAAATCTACCTTCCTAAAACAGCCCACTGAGATTTGTTTACATGCTGGGAAACTGCTTACTAGAAATTCATAAATCTAAGATTTTGAAGCATTTCCCCTGATGCTTAAATTGAAGATATGACTAGAAAGATTCCCCATAATGCTTCTCCACACCTCCATTTCCTTCACTTTCAACACATAAACTGTCAATCCATCGCTTTATTACATTTCACCTTCATTATAAAGCTGTTGGCAGAATGCCTGTTTCTAACATACAGCACTGATAACTTTTCTCCAAGCACTTGCTGCAAAGCCATCTCACTCAAGAAAGCAGGCAACTGATGACCTTTATTAGAGGTTCGATGGAAAGCAGCTACATGCTATAATGACATTATTAGGATCTTGGTCTGTACAGGTACTAGACTCCTGGGCAGAGCCCAGTGTTATTTCCCTGCAGTTCTACCAATGTACTTTAAATGTGAAGAGGGACACCATTTAAAGGCTCTTCTTGAATCACCAGTGTTTCCCATGCCAGTATGATTCCCAGGGACCTGAGTCTGGCGTTTCTGCATGCTCTCGGCCATGCAAATGGCAATATATAGAGATCACGCAGGGTCCACTCTTCTCCCTGGCTACACCATCAACCCCCTAAGCACACCCCAAGTTCAAACAATTTATTTTACCAGAAATAGAGGAATATTTTATACAAAAGAGTTACGTCTGAAATAATGATTCAAGCTAAACATTTTGCTATTTGGAGTCATCAAAAAAATTGATCAGACTGACTCTGTTTACCCTGTAACTAACAAAGCTACAGTACAGTTCACTCACTGAAAACCATTTATTATGCTCCTGTAGGAAAGTGTGTTCATTCTGTGGGAAAGAACTTTTTAAAAAATCCTTCATTTTCATCACAGTTTCTCTTTACCCTTCAAATCTATTTTAGCCAACCGTTTACATAAAAATCTGAAACTACTGTTGGCTGGCAAAGGCAAATTTTGAGGACTTCCCACTTGCCAATTAGATCTTGCCTCAAGAGACAAGAAAAAGGAGTGAGCCTTGTCACTGTGAAAGTGAAGAGCAGCCGAGACGAAGGAGCAGATGGACTGTGCAATAAAAATGCAGAAAGAAGAGTTACATTTTTAAGGCACTTTTTTGTTAAATGGAGCTGCATCTTGTTGGCGCGCTTGATATATAAGCACTGTCAGCTACAGAAGAAGAGAACAGGGCTAGGGCAAGATATGAAGTATGCTGTGCTTGCATGAGACAGTGAAAAAAGGATGAAGGAAAAAAACAGGCCATGTTTCTCACGCGTATTAGCACAAAGGGTTACCTGTGCTCTGTTCTTAAAGGAAATTATTACAAGTGGGGGGAAGAGGAAACGGCCATTTTCTTTTTATTTAAAGGGATAGATGCTCAAACAAAAGGTTCTATTGAGGAGATTCTTAGGATTGGTAAATGTGACAATTAAATTTGAAAGGGGGAAAAAATCCAACTCGGCACTATATAAAGGAAAAGCACTGAGTTTCAGAACCTAAGTGTGGGAAAAGAATTCTAACAACCCTGGCGTTACTACCTACAGGCCTTTATGACTAGGTACCCTATGTGATTAACAGTGATCTCATGATCTAATGTGCCAATGATATGCTTTTAAATTTACCATATGCCTGGGGTCTCCTCACTAAAAAATGCTGGAGGCCCACGTTTAGACTTCCATCAAAACCAGTGAGTCCTCATCTATTATGTGCATTTCCAGGGCTTTTCAGCATTTGTTTACACAAACTCTATCGCAATCCTTCCTTTTCCCGCATTCTGTTCCCTTGCCTTTTCTCCCTGCAGAATGAGATCGCCATGGCACTTTCATTTCCTGTCTTGTCAGTTAAGATCACTGCCATGCTGCGAATGGGATAACATTACACTGTGGTGCCTGCTCCCGCTAACACAGAGGGCATCGTTTGTGCCGCTCCACACAGCTGCTTCCCCCACTACTCTATTTTCTGGAACACCGAATTTTCCAGACTTTGGTAAGGTCTTCCCAGACCCAGTTCACAACACAAAACGTTTCTGCCAAAAAGCAAACGTTTTCTGTCCTTTTGTTTCTTATGTAGGAGACTTTAACCCCTTATTTTACAGTGGTTAACATGATAATCCAAAACAATATAGTACTTGGGTCTCATTCTATTGCTTGGCCAAAAAAATTCTCTCTGTTCAAATCTGAACACATATTAAGCATATACTACATGCCAAGCAGTAAGCTGTAGCTTTCACAGTCCTTCTCTCATTTGGTTTTTAAATAACCTCCTCGTGCAGAGGTGCCATCAACCTCATTTATAGCTGAGAAAACCAAACATCAAAGAGGTAAAGTGACTTGCTCAAGATTACACGGCTAGTAAATGTGAAAACAAAGACTCAAACAAAGTCTGTCTCCCTCTAAGTCCAAGGTTTCACTTCAAATACCTAGAGAAATAGGATATGATGTTGCATTTTAAATTTACTTTGCAACTATAATATAAATGAGCTACCTACTGGAGAATATGGAATCAGAATAGCCTGGATTCAAATTCTGACTGTTATTTATTAGCTATGTGATTCTAGGAAAGTTCTCGAGTTCATTCTCAATTGAGATACCACCAATTCAGGGAATTATTTTGAAGTTTAAATGCTATAAAATATGTAAAATGCCTAAAACAGTACCTGGCACATAATCCTCACTTTGAAAAATAATAGTGATATTCATTCTAAATCATACAGACTGAAATCTGTTTTTATTAAAATACTACGATTCCCAAAGTCAAAGAACTAGTTGCAGAATTCCTTAGTATCATTTGTGAAAATGAAACATTACCAAGAGTCAGGTCACCAACGTAAAAAAAAAAAAAAAATGTATGAAAGGTTTGCAAACTTAAGATGTAATCTGAAAAAAATCTGTCCTAAAATTAAAACTTTTATCTGATTTGTGGTAATGTCCACTACATGGTCAAATCTGATAGAGGTTGTTGTGTTTTGGGTTTTTGGTTGTTTTTTTTGAATTGGTATTTTTAATTATCACATTTTCTTTGCCATAGACTGTGTTGCCATGTATGTAGTTTTATTGTCTTTCACTTTCTCAATTTTTATGATTTAAGTATCTGTTTTCTTCTTTTGCTCTTTCATGTTACTTTTATTCTCCTATCACTGCAGGCGGCAGAATGGCACTTTGATGCATGTTGATGATGAAACACTTGTGATAGTTGCTCATTATTAGCAGTTTCTGGCCACTCATTTCAAATAAACTTGGAAATTTAGAGAATGGCCATGTGTAGAAGACTACATGGAAAATAAATGGTGCTATTTATTTGTTCTGGAATAAAAACTTTTTTTTCCTGGATATGTACACATTTATCATGTTATAACTGGCTACACGGTGTTTTGTTAAAATTAGTCAAAACTACACCAAAGTTCTCCATCTTCTCAGTATTTTGGAAATCTTTAATCAAATATTTCACAGATAATATATATAGTAATTTAAAAAACTATACATATAAGCCACATTTGAAACAAAAATTTTGGTCAAAACTACTAGTAGGAAGTAAAATAGTACCACTTCAGAACAATGGTCCTTTTTTCATTCATAATTTTCCTCAAATGAAAATACTAGTCCCCAGATGAATTTAAAGATACCCAATGTACTTAGTTGTGTACTTGAAGGTGATCAGTAAATATCATCCATTATGTCCCTCATTGCAGTACGAATCCTCCCATCAGATAATTAAACTCGTGCTTATTGTTATATTCATTTCCTTTCCTTTTGCTGCAGCCATCTTCTTTCCCTTTTCTCTGAAATGTTCAAAAGTGACTATATAAATTACAGTCAGTTGGCTTCATTACAAATACCAGATATCCCCTGGTTCCCTTTCTCCTCCTACAGGAAGGAATATCCACTTTATTGTTTTTGTAATGCCAAATTATCCTGATGCACTGGCACTGCTCAAAATAGCATCTAGTAAATATGGCATGAGGGTCATTGACATTCTCAGTACATTTCAATGTAACAGCACAGCATAAAGTTTTATCTGTATTATTATAAAGGACACAGGCTCAGTTTTATTGAAATGGCTTTGTGAAACATGGCATGATTATAGGAAGCATGAACTTTACTAGACTTTCCACATGATTTTAAATATTTTGGCTCCTTAATATAAATGCAACATCTAATTAATGGCCAAAGATGGCTTCTTTATTTTTATGTAATATTCGTCTGTTTGTATGTCTTAAGGAGTTTACATTTTGCTGTAAGAATTGTAGCTGTTTCAATCAACAGTGAAGTTTGAAAAGGATATTTGTGCTCTGGTCACATCACATCCATCACTCTCTTCCATTAAAAACCATGTAAGTGTTTGAAAAGCACGACCACCCACATGACATGCAAAGGACAATGGCAGAGAAGCTTGAAAGCATCTTCCAAACAGCAAATCACACAAGCAAGACCTCTATGTTAATAATGTATTCATTTACTTTTAAGTAATCAAAATAGCATATTCTTAAATACAAATTACAAAAAGTGGCTGGTTTGGTTAATGAAACAAAACATTCTAGTACAAGTTTATTGATAATTTTTTCACAATTTTCTAGTGACCTATAAATAAAAGCTTAACTAAAAAAAAATTAGTTTATCTATGTATATCACTAACTCTTTAAGCAACTCACCTACAGCAAAGATATCCAAAGACATTTATCATACACACTTGACTTCCCAAAACATATTCTAGATTTTGAAATCATAGAGATTTAATACTTCTTTGATAAGAAATTAATATAAGTCAAATTCACTACAAAGTCACATCAAAATCAAGGTGGACTTAAAAATAGCAATTAAGGGTAGTACTGCTCATTAGAACAATTAAAAACATTTCTCCTCCAGAGATAAAAAAAAAAAAAAACTTTTTCTCCCAATTTAAGTGTATTGGAGGCATAAAGAGTGAGACGGGGCATACATAAACAGGCATATAAACAATCAATTAGGAAAGTCATTGTAAGGAGAATATTAAAATCCTTTTGAAAAGCACCATAACATAGTTAGAATAAGTTATTTTTTTTCCAGTTACTTAAAGGGCAATGTGTAAATGTACATTTTCCTCTGTTGCCTACTTATGAAAAAAATGTTCATTATTCAACCCTCTTTTCTGAAGAGGAAATTGTGTATGCATTAATATAAATATAAATGTAGGTTTATATTAACAGTACACAGATTTCAAAATTGCCTAAAGAAACCTGATTTTTGAACTGGGTATTTTAGGTGGTAAACCATGGAAATGTCAACTTTGATTTGAGCTAACAAAAAGGAATTTAGGGGATGGATAAGCTCCAGGACCTTTGAATTAAATGAAAGACCAGAACACTCCACAGAATGTCTGCAATAACAGTCTCTACAGAAAATTATGAGGAACTACATAAATCCACCCTCTTCCTCTTCACACAGGCTCATTAAAGCTGTACTGACTCTCTGGGCAGCTATAATTCTGCTGACTGATACCCTGGAATCACCCTGTCAATACCCAGTGGTGTGCTGCCTCTCCAACTATCTCTGCCCCTAATATTCCTCTCTTTGATGGGATTTGCTGACCTTTAATCTGATGCTAGTTTACTCTCATCACTGAAGTGTAAGTCGGAGAGCAATAAAACGGCAACCTCACTGATTCAAAAGGGAGAGCTAAAGCCTGCTAACTGTGAATCTAACCTTTCGTAATGGCTCGCTCTTAAAGGAGGAAGCATGAAGTGGAAGGCAGCTAAAACAAACAATGTGTAATGCTGAGTACAAGATTTATCAGAATCCCTTTTGCATGGGCATTACAAGAGGATATCCGGGCTGTAAACAAGAGACACAAATATTTGCAAGGGAGACCAAAGTTCTGGTCCGAATATCTCCAATACAAATCTCAACAAGAGCTGTGCTACAGAAACCAAGCAAGGTTAGGTGAACAAAAACACCTAGGAGGACTACAGGTGAATAGAAACAGCACCGTGGTAATAAAATCATCAGTACAAGGAAGATGTTCTGTGATGAGGTGTGATACTATGACTGGAAACCAAAAACTCGCATTCATAATGGGTCTCAGGGAATTCAAAGAGCTCATGGAAATTAAGTGCTTCCAAATAATTTGTAGTATGGTATGAATGGTAGGTTAATAAGACCTCACGTGTACTGAGTGTTTCCTATGTGCCAGGCATTGCTCAAAGTGCTTCATTTTACCTTATTAACTCATCCCAACAATCCTAAGAGGTAGGTACTATAATTATGCCCACTTTCATTATCATGAAACTGAGGTATAATGTGGTTTGGTTAGAAACCATACTCACAGTCACATAGCCAGATTTGAGCCTGTAAAGAGCCAAGATTTGAAACTGAGAAGTCTAAATTTTACATCCTGAACTCATCACCACCTCTTGTATATACCGGGGAGGGGGTGCCAAAAAAATGTATACACATGAGTTGTATTCATCTTTTGTTATCGGTATATTGAGTATTATCATTTTAATAGTTTTCTCCTTTCTTAAAATATGTATACATTTTTTTGGCACCCTTTAATATTACGTTAACAGAATCTAAAAGAGTAACTGCCTGACAGGAACATTCATTTCTATTTTATTTTTGCATTTTCAAGTGTTAGTTCTGGGTCATTAAAAAAACATCCTCACTACAACTCTTAGTTGATTTGTGAATTCTCATTCTTTATGAATGCTCTTTGTTTACTATCAAACAATGATTCTGAAGAGATAAAAATAAATAATATTGTATGATAACATTGTATTCTCTAATTTTATTATTTTCTCCAAATTAGTCTCTTAAAGATGATCACCAGGTATATTTTCCAAAAGTGTTGACAATTAGAAAGATGTATGAGTAACTATTAATTCAAAAGTTAAATAACAAAGTTCAAAAATATGACATTTTCAAACTGTATTTATGCCAAAAGCAACTGAATTATTTGATGTTCTCGGCAACAAATTCTGGCTTCTTTTAAATGATTTGAAATTGGCGTCCAGTTTTTTATGATTGATCTCCTGAGGTTTCAACTATTTGGCCATCAAGCTAGGAGAGCCCTAGACTGAATCACACGTATATATAGATTAGTTTAATATCAACTAGTGGTGCTAATCGAACGAGGCCACGTTTCACCTGCTTGCACAAAGACTGAGTGTCTTTCATTATAAATTAATCTGGTAAACAAAAAAAGAAGGATCTTTCAGGTTGCAAAACACATGAATCTATATAAAATATACACTAAATGCCAGAGCGTAAACAAAGCGGAAGTTATTGCATAACAAATCTCTTCCTATTCTCTTGGGGAAAACAGAGTCTGACAGTATTAGGTTCTAACAGGTGCAGATAGCAGAAGAATTACTTATTCATTCTACCAGAAAGAAAAAGGATAATAAAAAGCATAATTTAATTTATAATTTATGTTTACAAGTGTTATTTTTAAGAGTTATAGTCTGCTTTGCAGATTACTTGGTCTGCTTCAAGTTGACATGTCGCATCATAGAACAAGCCGGAAGGGTCTTCACAACATGTACAGTAATTAACACGTCATTAACACATTCACTAATACACATTCAACATCATCAATGTTAATAGCATAATAATTAACTTATATTGTACGTTGCACATAGCACCCCCTGGCACTTTTCAAAATAAATTTCGAAATGCATACTTTCCAATTTTTAAAAGGTAGCTATTCATATTGAAATATTTTCACCAATAAACATTTTTATAGTTGTGCATGTGTGCTGCATATTTTTAAAATGAGGCATATTTAGTGATACTGCAAATTAAATCTGTATCTGATTCAGGCTATAGTGATACAAAAATACAAAGAACAAAGACAAGCCTTACTCTGTGAAAGAACTAGTAATACATTAAAAATTTAATACTTGGCAGGTCAAATCTGGATACTCTCTGCTGAAGACAACCAATATTAATGAATCAGACTACAGAGTCATTGTCTGGAATCCCAAAGGAAACAATAATGCGAATACAACAAATTCTTCTTGGAAGAAAAAATCCTGCAAAACTACTTAACAGAATATCACTGGTCAATGCTCTGATCATAAATATGTTAAACCTTATGTAGTGTTTTTGAATATGTATGCAAGCTAGAGCCTTATTAACTAAAACTTTACTGATTTTATTTTGCAGAAAACGTATTTACATAGATGTCTGCCTCGCCATTAACCTCTCTCCAGATAAGAAAGTTATTTATTTTTAAAAATACAAGTTCTGCTTTATTTCTACAATAGATCTAAAACAATAGATCTAAAAGATATAAATAATGCAGCCTCTTCAAAAAACAGAAGATTCGGGTTTCTCCAACAATGAAGGTGACACAATTAAAAGAAGGTCAAAGAAAAGACAACATCGGGGTTGTGGTTTAAACAAGGATCCTGTCAGATCGGGTAGCTACTTTCACAGTTGATCTAGAGAACTCTAAGGAGTAAACTGATAACAAGAGAAGAGTACAAAAAGATGAGATAAGCAAAATAAGCACATTATAGACCTTCTACCAGGTGAACTCAAGTTAATTACTGCCCAGTTGTATTTTAAAAATATTTTTGAAACTATTATTGAAAGTGAGATCCTCTAGAAAAACATAAATGGATAGCTGGCTCAATTAACTACAGGGACATGCACCACCATATGCTAAGCACACATTCTATTATATCCTTTTCAGGATGATCATTCATTCATTCACTCATTCATTCATTCATCCATCCATTCATTCAACAAACCTCTACTAACTACCCATTATATGCACAGCACTGCGCTAAAACTTACATATAGCCGTTCAGCAAAAATTATTGATCACAAGTAACATCAGACTCCATTAAGAAACAGCCATTTCAGAGATACAATTTTGAAGTACAACTGCTAAATTTTAAATCAATTAAAATGTTATCTATTAAAATTTGTTGTACAAAAATATATATATTCATTTAGTTTTTCATACGTAGTCAAAAAGCTCAGATACAGAGTAAACGCTCGCTGGTGAATCTATAAATGCCTTCTAAGTAAAACCATTTAAAAACATGAAATTTGTCACTATCTTTACTGTATTACAGTTACTTTTGTTACTGGCTGTCTTTGAGCTCCCTGACATTACTCATGGTAGCAGGTAAATAGCACATCAATTTGAGATCAGAAAACTAGTGAAAATATTAACTACAAAAAGGGTGCTAAATTAAATTTTCTTCCAGCTTAAATTCTACAATTCTATATTAATGACAAAAACTCTAACAAAAATACGTAAACTTTAAAGAAGTATTTTAAGCCATCTTTTATAAAAGATTTAAGAACTCTCATTTGGCATCTACTAATAGTTCTTATATTTGGTTAGAGAAAAACATATATAATTTAATATTTGAACAACAAAATATCTCCCTATTTAGTTCCTGACCAAGGAGAAAAACCTGAAAGCAAAATACTCTACTTTTAAGTTTTTTTTCAGGTGTCAGAATTAAAAATGATTAAAATCAGATAAAAATACATTCTCCATTCTGCACACTGCTTGGTGGATGTGTCTCCTTTTAAAAAAGAAAGTATCAAATCATGTTAGGGAGATTAGCATCATGATAACAACAATGTATATACTCGACTGTACATAACTAGGCTAAGTCTCATTTACTTTTCTACACTTTTCTACTACGTCTTTATGTGGTTTATTTGCATGTAAAGCTACCTGCCCGTACAGGGTAGCTGTGGATGGGCTGAACCATCAGCAGTTTATCCTGGGGTCTTCTGCACTACATACAATTATGCTGGGGTCACCTGGGTTATATAGGAAGCCTGAAGTTTTAAATTGTCATTAGAATCTTGCAGCCTGATTTTAACAATACAGCAGTGCTTCTAATGATCTTAAAGGTAATTCACTATTCAGACCCCAAGCAAAAGATGCAAATGTAGCACTGAAAGCTCCTTATAAATACCCACAGGCTACATCTCTGTACAATAAGTGGTCCGGGTCTTTTTAGAACACACTAATTAGATGAACAGAGAATCAGAAAAATGCAAAACCAGGTCATGCAGCAAAAATGGTGAAGTGTTAAGGGGTGGGGGGGGCAGATGAGAAAAACATCCCAAATAACTCCACCCCACCATTATTAAAAAATTATCTACAATAAGAAGGTAAAATAAATCATGTCAGGTCACTGTTTGACTCATCCAAATTAGGGTGGATGTTACTATTAATGTTAAGTTTTAAGTTTATTGTCAGGGATATACTTAACTGATGATACAATACTATGAATAATACATTAAGCAAAAGCCCAATCTAAAATTAAATTTGCCTTGGGTTATCTCCCATTACTGTAAACATTCAGAATTATTCTGGTTTATAAATGAAAGCTAATACCAAGAAAATACTTTTTGGGGCCTTTACTTTTTCAGTTACATATAAAGCGTTGCCAAACCAATACACCGCAGTTTTACAGAAGACAATGAATGCCCTCAATTCTCAATTACTTCAACACCATAGAAGTTTCTTGTATTAAATAACTTACTGGAGGAAAATACCTCTTGATGCCAAACTGAGGTGGATTTTTTTTTGTACAGTTCTAAATTCAGACATTTCTATTTTAGCACTTGTGTATCCTTTAAAAAGACTAAATGTTTTATATAAATTTGAGCATCTACTCCAAACTACAAATTGTACTTATTAATATCTCACATACTTTAGACAACATTAACATTCAATATAAAAGAACTATAATACACATACTCATAGGTACTCAGAAGAAAATACTAAATCAATGCACAACTTGAATTTTGAAAGCTCAGAGCACTAGACTAGAAGTATAACCAAATAGGACAGCAGACATGAAATGAGGATCTGAGTCTTCATTTCATACCTGCTGTTCTATTTGGTTATATGGCCTTGGACAAGTTGCCTCTCCTGAGTCTCGTTTCTCTATTTATAAAATAAGAGGACTGACCTAGATGTTTCATACATTCCCTTCCTTCAACAAGTTCAAATTTTAGTTAGGACTCTGATTGTATGAGTATAAACTATAAGTGACCCAATGATTCTAAAATGGGTCCTAAAATTCAAAAGGCTCTTAAACTCATTTTATTTACTTTGTAAATCAAATTTGATTCATTATTACACTAAATTCTCCGAAACTTAAGTTGCATCACATTCTAAAGGAGATTATGAAAGTTTCTGGGAGAAAATTTTGTCCTCTCAGAATCAGGCTTTGCCAGAAAAGGGGAGGGTAGAGGGAGAGAATGAGTGGTGGGAAGTATCCTTCCTTAGAGGTGAGAACAGTAGCTCCCACCTGATATATTTTATTCTAAAAATGCAAAAAGACTGCTCCAAGACCTCAAATCTGTCTTTTCTAGCCAAGAATCACAGGTCCACAGAACTATACCGCAAGAAGGAACCTCATTATCTATTCCATCACACAGTTGACTTGAGGCTCAAGTTACAATTCTTATGGCTAGGCCACTGTATTTAAAAGGCCACGTCCATTAAAATGATGTATTTTGTAGTGCATTGGGTAGTTCTTCATAAAATGATTGCCATCTGTAAGTGAATGATAACTGAAATAAGTCACATTAATATCTTAATTATTATAAAATGACTAAATGAAATGAGTAATTTTAAATTTTATTTAAAACACCATTCCTTAATTAGGGCTTAAAGTCAGCTAGTGGTAGACATTCACGTGTTTGAGATCTGTACAGGAAGCTATGCACATGATAATTCTTCCCAGAGCCAGTATAAACATGCACTTGTATGGAAAGCCCCCATAAACTCTGATGCTGTTTCTTACTTCAATCCAGTACTTTTAAATCAGATACCCTCAAATAGCAGTTTTCCCTACATAAACTAGAAGTACAATAAATTTCAGTATGTGGTTTTTTTAGACATGTGAATACATTTTGCTGGTATACATGACATTTTAGATTGCTTTAGGCCTCTAATTTGTTGAAGATGATTCAAATATTTTAAACCAAAATTGTAAGTAACATTTACCAGAAAGTGATAATAGTAATAATTCTGAAAATTGAGAAAGCCTTCATCAATTCATACTTAGATCATTTATCATTCCAAAATGTACTCTATTTTTTCTTGGTACTCTCCATAAAGTCCCAAGTTTGATTGGACGGTATAACAAGCAAAATATCTTATGAATGCTTTTTTGCCCTCAAGAAGCTATTCTAAACGAATTAGTCTTCCACAAATTAATGAATTCATATTTTAAGATGCATTTGCAAAATGTTCTATCATTCCAATGCTAATTTGCAACCTAGTTAAGAAATGTTAGCCTACCGGGGGAAAATTTTTTAATGGGGAATGAATGTTATGTTTGCACAGGAAAGAAAGGACACATGAATATAAAGCCTGTATGTACTGGTTTTGACAAGACATTGCAGCATTTAAGTGATTTTATTATGCATATTATTTCAAATATTCAATGGCATTTAGATATACGTTTAACTATTGAAACCTTTTAAACAATGATTAAAATTTTAAAATCACATTAAATTACATGTAATTTCTTGAAATCCATTATAGGTGAACAGGAAAGGAAATAGTTAATATACTAATTACAGTAATTAAGAGTTGCCAATTTAATTATAGCTGGGGATATAAATGCTCTAACATTTGTTAGAGTGTAAAAAACAAACCTTTAATGCAGAGACTTTGTTCACAAACATCTAATGGAGACCTCCTCTACCTCACTCTGTGCTTCTCTGCTGACACAACAGCAATGGGTTCAGACAGAAGAACTTGTCAGCAATCAGGCAGGAGGAGGCTAATTAGCTTGCAGGTTAATGAGTGTGATGGCTCTTGACAGCATTTTGTTACAGCCTCTTCTGTATTTAAACAATAAATGATTACTTATATATAGTTGAGACGTTCTAAGCATAGTAGCCAAGCCTGCATTTGGTTTTATGCGTATAAAATCAGTTTCTTAGTTTATAAATCAAAAGTAAAAAATTTACATTAGTTATATGTCTATCACATTCCCACAATGCTGAAAACAAGGGAGAAGCACTTTAAGAAAGGCAATAAATGTTCTTCACATGCCTTTTTGAGCTGAAAATTTCCATTGAAAGAATGCCCAGTAGGTGACATACTTGTAATTGGGCTGCTGAATGATAATTTAAATATGGCACCTTTTTAGTAATGTGCAACAACTTTCAAAAAATATATTTCAAGAAAGATTTTTGTCTGCATTTTTTATTGTAACTTTCTCTCTGTCTGTGAAATATATAAGGCACACACAGAGGAATCTCTTCGCTTACCTTGTCGGTTACTAGGGATTTGAAAACAGGTGGTGAATTAAGGAAATAGCTCTATTGAGAGATTAATCCATTTCATCAGCCAGTGGAGAAAGAAATAAGAACATTTTTACAGCATCCCTATAATCCATATATTTAGTGGTAACAGAAATGCCTTAATAAAAGCACTAAGGAAAGGAAATAAGTGAACACTTTGCAGCATTTTGATTTACTTTGAAAAGTAGCAAGTATTAAAATCTAAGTAGTCTGATTTTTATTTACATGAAAGGAAAATGATATGTGTCCAAGAAAACCTATCTGAGAATTAAATTGAACTTTAGCTGCATAGTATCAAGGGAGGGTTATTTCAATTTAACATTCAGTGTTTCCTAGAAATTTGAGCACAGACATAGAAGAAACATCTGCTGAGATTCACACTGCTTTCTAAATTATTTTGCATATGAAATTATTTGTATACCTTCTCACTACTGTATGATGGACATTTGAATAAAAATAGAAAAGTAATAAAAATTTCAAGTATGTACCTTTCTAATGCTCTTTTTAATGTTTAAAAATAAAAAGCATTATATCCATCATAATTATGGTGGCCAATAAATAACTGTACATCAAAAAAGCTTTAGTAGACCTAGGCAGATTTAGTAGAGGAAAAAAGAAACTAGTGTAAAAATCAAAATAGTTTGTTGTAGATTTAAAGACTCCAGGTGTAGTGAGTGCCTACAATTTCCAAGGTATGAAAGACATAATGCAATTTCAAATCCTGTGGTTAGTTTGTCAGTTTCCCTTAATTATTTTGAATAATAAATCCTTGGGGTCAAAATCCAAGTACTTTAAAATTTTTCCATCTAGTGTGTGCTACTTACATGTCTGAATTCTCTATTACATTAAACATAACATGAATACAGGTTTTTCTGTATCATGTGTACATTCCTAAATAACAAAAATACTATTAGTAACTTACAGGTATGTCTTAACACACATATATGGGGCCTACTGCACATTTTATGATTTAGACCCTAAGCTGGTTAATATAGATCCCTAAGTCCCAAAGGTCATCACAATGCTGTGCTAAATAGAGGTGGGTATGTAAACAACTTTTTCTAAACTGTAACCCAATTAAATATTACAGAATAAAAATGTTCCTCCAAATTACACGATTAATTTCAACCTACTGACTTTTTTGGGGGAAACGGACACCTAGCCAAAATCACAACCCATTCTGTTTGTTTAAATGAGAATATTCCTCAGTCTGAAAAATTATTTATAGAGATTTTTTACTACCCTTGTATACTGCAATGTTATTTCCTTTCCCACACACTAGCAAAGTCCATTTTCACAACTGCTATAAAGCGGCATGTTCACAGCTAGTAAAACAACTCAATAAATAGCCTCACGAAGCTATAGCTGTCTCATATCCTTTCCTCAATAAAAACAGAGGTGAACTGCTTATTTTCAGCAGCACACTATAAGAAGACAGAAGCATTATGACTGCTCATACATTCTGACTATCATTTGCCACAAGCTATATCTGTCAGCATTAAATAAAGCTGCATTATAAATGTAAACAAAACACCCACATCTACAAAATGAGCTGTCCGCCATGGCTGTAGGCATGAATTGAACCCGCTTATTGACTCAGGTTGCTCTTTTTATTTATTCTTCTACAAAGACATGCATTTACTTTACCCTACAAGCATACTAGGTTTCAGAAAGGCAACTAGTCTTGTGCTGGAGCGAAAAAAGCACATGTTGACAAATGCATATCTTAATAGGAATAACAGTGTGGAGGCAAACATCGACCAATTGTTTAAAAACTGATTTATTTTGAAATATTATCCTAGATCAAAACACTAATTCATAAATAGTCTATGGACCCAGTCCTCTAAATATACACTTATGAACTATAAGAAGTAATTTACTATCAAAAACGATATAACTTTAATTTCAAGTATCTAATGATAACAAACGAAAGGTGTGGAAAGATACCCACACAATTGTCCCACCCTCCACACTGAGTATGCATTGATAAAGTGGGGAGCTACATATTCAGGGAATTCAATCCGGCAGGGCCCAAAATTAACTCATGCAATCAACAAAAAATAGTTCCTGAAGAAATGAATATATTATTTGCAAAATGCCTTTTGTACTTTTACCAGGTGTTTTATGCTTAGTGTAACTTACACAGCCATGGTGATAGAAGAATCAAAAGTTAACAAAAGGGTAACAAATAAAATGGCACTAAATGCTTTCTAATCTTAAAAACATTTTGCCAGTTTTATTTTTTTAATTATGCAGAATTAATTGATAATTCTGAATTTACTGCAGTAAATTTACATTCTCACTTAGAATGTTTTTAAAAAGTAAGGAGGAATCCTTTTGTCTTTATTGTTGCCCCATGATAGGACATGACGCTGGGAAAGTGGACAGCTAAGTTACAGAAACACTGGATTCCTTGGAGCAAATACAACTCTGATAATATTCCAACAGGTGTGCTGCATGTCAAGATTTGAGTCCATTTCTAGGCTTATTTTGAAAAGGACCAGCATCTTGCCAAATCATGACAAATGAAGGTATATTTTGAAGACATTCATTACAGACAGAGCCCGAGTATACATATGAGCCACCAATACACATGCATTAGAGTAAAAATGAAACACAGCATTCTTTCAAAAAAACCCCATAGGGTTCTTCTATGATCAAATATGATCAAATAATTTCTCAATTAGTTTTCTCCACTAAATTGACTGATTTCTTTGGCCTCGTGTAGACAAAGCTATAGAACTAGATTAAAAATAAGCCTATGAAGCCGGAGACCACCAGACAGATTTCCAGATGACAGAGATCAAAACATATGCAGAGACCAAGTACTCCAAAGAGGTTAGTCTTTATTTGTCACCTGTTGAACAATCCAAGAGTCACTGAGAGCGCTCAAAGTTTGTATCTTTGTCCTTAAGTACAAAATAGTCCACAGGTTAAAGTCTAGATGTTAAAAGCGTAGTGGTTAAAATATTTAACACATACTTTCATAGCTTATTCTTATATAGGACACCATCCCCTATGACAGGAAAAACATACATATTCCTTTGCTTCTCACTATTCCATAGATGGACATCAATTATTACTGCCTTTCCTTTCCAAGATAAGCTTGTTAACAAGAACCACGGGATTGCTTACAGCTGCTGTCCATATTGGTAGGTTGCATCATTGTTTATGATGTTTACAGAAAAAAGGGGAAATCACTACAAAGAAATCGTATGGAGTAATTAATGTATTGTAGTGTAGTAATTTCCACTTTCTACCTCCATTTAAATAAAATAAAGCTCAGTAATGCCAGTGTAAATCAGGGGGAGCCACAGGGGAGCACAGCAAGGCAAAGACATTAAAGCCAAACCAAAGCCCTTCTTCACCCAAGCTACTATTATTATTACTTGTGCAAAGCAAATATTCAGCCTCCAACCCTAAATCATTTCAATTCCTATTTCCAAGTATAATTTAATCTTTTCAGCGACACTTGATGCTTACTTCATCACAGCATAATGACAGATTAAAAAGTTGTTGAATTAAATATTAAAGAGGACTTCAGGCAGTTCTGCATTTTTAAGGAATAACACAGATTGGGGATGAAATGAGAAGCCCAAATGCATATTTTATACCAAAAGGAAAGAATACATATATTTTTCCTTCAGGCCACCTACTTTGTAATAAAACACAGGGCAGGTTTTTATTTAGTGGATAAAAATGTGAAATAGTATTATAAGCCTCATATCACTAGAATCTGGCACCATACAATGATGTCAAAGGTAATGATACTAAATAAGAATATGATTTTTGGGGTTAAGCATCTCATTTAAATCTTTTTAAAATAAGTATATTTATAATTTATCACTTTTGCATTCTGATTTTTAAAATTAACTTATTTATGGAAATTTACCTCAGAGGTAAAAATCTCACAGATGATACAATCAAAAGCAAACCATTATGTAAATCATTTTATGATACAAACTGTTCTGAGTGGGTGAGAAAAAAAGTTGAGCCATACTGGTAAATACACTTCCAAATAAAATGCTGACTGGATTACTAGACCTAATTTTGGAAGCTTCCATTAAATTCACATAAAATTAAAGACAAAATGTATATAATAGTAGTACCTAATCTTAAGTGGAGGAAAACACAGTCACAAAATAAAACTTTGGATGTTTATTCTTGGAATATATATAGATAATACAAAGATATACACAGTTAAAATTCCAAGGGCACATGGGTCTCTAAATTTGGTATGTTTTTAATTTTGTTGTTTTTAAAGAACAGAGATTATTTTTCCTCGAGGCTTAAAAGAAAACAAACTTAAATTCTCCATTCATTGTAAATTCAAGCAATTTAATGGGGGGAAAAGGACTCCATGAACATTTTATTCTATTTGTGTAACATCAAATTGCAGTCTTGTACATGTATAAATTTTTACACAACAGCTGTAAGTATCTACATACTTTCTTTTCTGGTTTTTCATTTCACTTATGTGTTACAATACTAGCATTTGATTGCCATTTTTAAGTCAAAAATGGTGAGATATCAGCGATTTCGTATGATTCAACATTCATTTTAGGAAGTTGCATTTTTATATATTTGTACTTGAGAAGAAAAAAAGCCATCCACAATAGTATTTTTTAGCAATCCGATGTGATTTTAAAAATATTATATAGACGGATCAACATTTTTCTTGTAGGCCAAGGAAGCAAATGACATTTGTTTTTGAAAATAGCTCATTTTGGAACATGCACATGGTACAAATGTCAGAAGAGAGTATAAAACATTTTAAAAGTAATACTTTACTTATTCAAAGAAATAAACTAATTAAAGTATTATACTGATTTCTTCAGAAATTATGATCTGGGCTGGGACAGAGCTAAATGTCATCATGGCTGGCAACTACACATGGCCTTGAAAGGATGGCCTAATTCCTTTTGGATAAATTTTCAGTGTGGTTGCTCCTGGCTGACACCGGTTTACTCATGGAATGCTACAAACACAATCCTTTATTTTAAAGAAAAGTACAAAATATGCCCAAGGAATTGTGTTTGCAAATCTAAGAAAGGGGCAGGGCTTTTCAAATTATTCTATTAATCTTTCCAAATCTCAGTGTTCTGTCGTTCTACTGGCATGGATGAGTATTTGGCTAGTCATTCCATGCAAGCACACATTCCAAGTCCACACAATTAGATGCATAAGCTACACTGTAGAAATACTGCACAAGAATCTTTACCGATACCCCTAAAAGTGCAAAAAGAATAGAGAAAGTCCATTCATCCTCCCCACCAGCCTCAGTACTTATTGACTAGAGCCATGTCACTTGGGAAAGGGGTGTGGGGGAATAGGAGAAGATGGTGACAAAAAGAGCAATTTTTCTACGGTTTCCATATTTAAATCCTACAAAGAGCAATAATCTTAATTTTCTGGAATGTGTTCCATAGAGCAATAATGAGGTAATAATTTCCCATCACCTAGGACATAGTAGGTACTCAACAAATGTTTGTACAATTCAATTCCCTGTGGAATTCCCTATGGAATTCAGTCTCCCATTGACAAACAGCCATTAAGTTAGGATGCCTCAGAGCCAATTATGGTGGGAAACCTCCCAGAAGGTATTTCATATTTATGGTGAGGGGTTGGAGAGTTATTTCTTTTCTTAACCACTATTTTCCCAGGGTGTCCTTGTTTTGAAGCTGCTTTGGAATTTTTTCCTATCGGTCAAAGATGTTCACATGGTGATTATACCGTCGTCCTCTGAGATCCCAGAGTCGGCAGCTGCCCAGACATTTGAAATCAGGAAAATCCAGCCTCTACGGTCGCCAGTCCTCAAATCAGGTTTAGGGTCTAAAATTGAAAGGCACTAATTCCCGGGCTTAGGAGCAGGTCTGACTCCCTTGGTAGTGCTGACCCAAGGGCACAGGGCCGGCTGCCACGGCTGGCAGGAAGCACAGGGCTCCTCCGCCGCGGCCCACTCGCGACGACCACCAGCGCCGGGCACTGCCGGGACCGCCGCGGCGCGGGGTTGGTGCGGGAGGGCGGCTCCGGGCAGCCGAACCACTGTGGCCCACGGCTCCCGGGGCGCGCCCATTGTTCTCCGTGGCGCCGGCGGCGGCCCGCATCCCGGAACCCCTACCCGCCGCCGCACTAGGAGGCCCGCGGCTGGGCTCCACTCCCCAGCTCCCCGCCGCGACGCACCCCCCGCCCCTGGGGCTGACAGCGAATTCTCACCGCCCTGACTGCATAATTAATGTAAATGGAGCAGCCTCCCTGTCTTGTGCGGGCTCTTTGGGTTTACTTTTGTGCGACACGTACACGGGAATATTAACTAGAGAAAGCAGCATCACAACAGGGGTGGAAAATCAGCCTGTCAGGGACTCATTCCACATGCCACGGGAAGCGGAGCGGCTTCAGGATTGTTTCATCAAGGTGACTGAGAACAAAAACTACTGAGAACAGAAAATTCGGGCTTAAACTGAACTCCCACACATCCATTATTTCTCTCTCTAGATTCCTTAGGAACGAGATTTCTAACATATCTTTATGCAAAACTCGGGACTTGAAGAACACAGTGAGGCTGCTCGGCCCGTGAGTGTACAAACGCGCACCTATTCCACGCGTGTGCAGACGCCCTTCAGCAACTCAGCCCGGGAGGCAGAGGTCCGGACCAAAAGACGGGTCAGTGAGTTACTCCAAGAAACCACGGGTGATCGTAGGCGTCCCGACACTTAACTGAAATTAAGGCCAGCGTCCCCGGGGATGCTAAAGAGCCTTGTAATAAGGTGCCCGGTTTATATTATTGCGATTCCACCTCCAATCAAACTATGTTAGGGATATTTAATTGTAATTTGTAGTCATTGACTGTTTTTCTTTCCATAACCTGTCATGGGAAAAAATACTTAAGTCAAAATACAGAGCAAACTTGCAAGTCACATTTTACACCAAAAACATGTACCTTTTAAAATAATTTTTACTTAATATTCATAATCAGCCTGACTACTCCACATTGGATGTATCCTCTTTTCCAAAGCAGCAGACAATGTGAATTCCCAAGCCTTATGCTGCCTGATCTAAATGAACACAAAATCCTGCTGTACTTTCTAGACTAGTATGTTGGCCTACAATAAAAAGTATTTTAAAAATTAAGTATTTTCATCTCAAATATACACATTTAGTTACTTAAATTTGTTAGACTTAAAGAAATAGGGTATTATAAATTTATGAACAAATTATTAGTTGCATTAAGACTTTTAAGTGTTTCTATAAAGGTAAGTAACCAAATCTAAGTTTTCTAATGTTTAGTTTTAATACAACTTAGGAAAGAAAATGAAATACTAGGTTAGTGCAAAAGTAACTGCGATTTAAAAGGTTAAAAAAAATTTGCAAAAACCGCAATTACTTTTGCACCAACCTAATACATTAGAAAAGCGAACACTCCCCTCCCACCAAAAAAATCTTTCAATGAGAAAGACAGCCTATGTTGCACATTTCAACTTGTAAATGTGTTGGCTGTTACTAAACACAACACCTGAAAAAAAATTGGAGTATCAAATCTTATGCCTCCCAAATAATGCCATCAAATGAGTGTGTGTTTCTGTTAAGGCATGTATGTGTACCACCTCTCCTCCCATCTAACAGAGTGACTTAATCTTGAATGTTCTTAAGGAATTCCTCCACACAAAGGGGTCAGCTGTAGGCCACAGAATAACCTGGTCCATATATGTCTATTAAATGATTGAGAACTAAATCCACCTGCATGTCTTAACTGGCTTAATTAAGGAGATGCACAATACCTGAAAATAATACCTTTACCCATTCAATACACTGCACGACAGCACTACACAAGAGATCAAAATGAACATGCTGATCAAAAGGTTTACTTTAGACAGCAAACAGCCCGTCAGACCATTATTACAAATTAAAGGTATTATATTCAAGTCATTTTTAATCTCTTAAAAATGAATAACCTTTCTCTGCACATTAAATCATTTTTCTACACAGAAGTAACATTTCTTTATGTCTAAATGCACATATTCCTATATCATGCCTCAGTTCTTTTTCTAGAGATGTAGAGGTCTAATACTCTTAATTTTAAGTCAATGTTCTCACCAAGTTTGAACTCCTCTCTCTTTATATGATATAACTGATTCATAACATATTTAAGTAAAAGCTCCTAAACTTTAAAAACGAGAACTCACAAACTGATTACACACAGTAATCTTATCCCCTGAATCTCATTTTACTGCACTAAAATTCTTACTGGCATTCTGTAGTTAATAACTTCTATAGTAACATATGCTGCTTTATATCTAGTCACTGCTTGGTAAATAAAATAGAAATTCATCCTTTCTAATGATATCTAAATTAGCCTTCTAGTTCTGGAAATTTTTTACTTTTAAGAATTTAAAATATCATGTATTAAAATATCAATCTTGATGTTTTTAAAAGGACACCAAATTTAGGATCAGTACAATGAACTATAAACAGGAAAGTCCCTGGAGATACTAGTGTGAAACCTGCAGCTCATTGATTTTGTTCTTGATAATATGCTATTAAATTGGTGAACATGCTGACCTTGTGAGCAAAGGCAGAATTGTGCATATGCAACAGAAAGTTAAAAAAAAAAAAACCGCTTCAAAATGACTGTTTAAAACTATAGGCTACAAAATCTTAAAATACAGACAAGCATTTCATAGTTTATTTAAAATTGGCAACTACACTTTAACAAGCTATTCTAACAAATGATTAGCATAGCATGTGCTTTTCTTTAGCCATCAATTATGACACAGGGTAATGCAGGGCACAACTTAAGTGTCAAATTACAATATGCTATACAAAACCACTTTGCAACACAGCTTTCTGTTTGCTTAGCAATTACTACAGAGCACACTGCTTTTCATGAAAGGAATTGGTCAGAACTGTTTATAAGAATTACCACAAATGTTTATATATTTATATCATATAGAACTATTTGACAATTTCATAAAATTTCTCTTTAACCTTTAATAAAAATGGCTGGGTTATCTTGCGTTGGTTTAAAACTGCATACAGCCAAAATGGTCTAGGTCTTTTTCTTTTTAAAGTAAGATTCATCCATGGTATTTGACAAAAGTAAAATAGTACTTTTCCAAGACTAAAGTATAGAGTCTTTTCACTAATTTGTCCGTTAAGAAAATTTAAAACTTTTATTATTTGAACTGCTGGTATAGTGAAAATCTAAATTAGTGAAATCTATAATCATTCTGAAGAGAGAGCGCAACATGTTATAATTTTCAATAAGACAAACAAGGATTCAATACAAAATAAACTCGCAGAATTTCAAAAACGTGGTTCAGGTTGTAATTTCCACATGACAATCACTGTTTCAAATACTTGGTCTATCAGCAGTGAAAATGAATAAAAGTTATCTGTCTTAATTGTAGGACGATCCATTAATTCATAAAACTGTTATGTGAATAAATACTTAATGAGAAAAGGGAAAAAATACACAAAACAGTTTTTATGCTGTTTTTTCTGTTCTGCTGCTGTCCTTTCTCCTGCATTTGCCTAAAGGCTCCCAGTAAATTACACTCCCAGTAAATGACTGTAATTTACCCGTTGAATTCCCTTGTTCAGAAAAAGCACAAAAACACATTCCAGCATTTCCACAGCTCAAATTTACCATTCGGGATGTCAAGAACAATCCATGGGCAGTAATTTGAAACTGTTTGAACCTTCAAATGAGGGAAATTAGAAATGTTTTGAGAGCTAAGATTTTCAGTGAGGAGATAAAAACCTGATAAAAATCTCTAACTGGTCTGTTCCTTTCTTTCTCCTCCCATATCAGAGGCGAGGTCTAAAAAAACTATTCCACAGTGGGTTTTGAGACAGCACTACAGAATACAGTATGACTAATATAAGTCAAATTTACAGTACTAGGCTAATTTTTAATGGTAATACACACTAATGCCATACTTAATGTTGAAAGCATAGATTCTGCTATGCACTTTTCTTTTTCTATCACACTATCTCCCTGTGCACTATCTACCTGACCACCACTCAAAATAACTTCTGGTACAACTTATATGAGCAGAGTTATGAAGATTCAGGGCCCCAAAGAGACCCAGCAGTCACTATTAAAATTATTTGTATAAACAAGAACAAAGACTTTCTATTTGGTTATGTTTCAAGACAGAGAAATTGTACCCACAAAGAAATGTAAACATTTACATGGGCCAAACTTGAATTGTATCACTTAATATTTTCCTGTGTTACAAAGGCCAACATATAGAATAAACCAGCACAATCCCTAACATAAACACCTCCTTATTGTTACACACACACACACACACACACACACCCCAGAGTTAAGAACATTCAATAACCAAAACAGACTATTTCACTCTGTCTAAAGGCAGGTTTTCATATGGCAAAATGGTTATAAATCCTCATTATCCTAAATAAAATTACAGCACTTTAAACATTTCCAGGGAGAACATTCTCTCTTCTAAACAACTACCTTAGCGAGTAATAGGAAGCAATATGGTTGCACTTGTGTCACAGTTGGAAGCCTTTTTAAACTGTCGCCCTGCTAGCAAACCGATTCTACATATTAAAATGAATGTGTTGCTTATTTCAAGGGGAAAAATCATTTATAAAATCAAGACCATTATTAGGATATTGTGACTTACTTCCTTTTTAAACTGAACCAGAAGTACAGAAGGCAATAATCTATATATGTTCACATAATTTCACTATCAGTTTGGTCTTAGAAGAAAAGGTATTCTTGAAAGATGATCCTTTGCATATTTAACATTTAATAACCAAAACAGCCTATCGCACCAAATATTATAGATTACAAATTATATAGGGAAAAAACCCTAAATTTCTTTTTAGTATAAGAGGTGAAGACTTTACGAATGTTTCCAACTAAATTATATAGTCGTTAAAAAAAAAAACCATGTATGTAATTTTATCTACTTTAGATTATCTGACAAGTACATCCTTTTCCCAACAGTTGCGTTGGTATCAAGAAGTAGCCTAGCTATTATAATAGCTGTATAATGACGGTAACAGATTAATACTTTAGATAAGTTTAACATCAGACCTAAGCTGAATACATGGGCCCAAATTCCTGAAGTTCAAGGAGAAAAATGAAAGCATTACGATTCAAGGGGCAGATGAAGGTGCTTTTCTCATGCTCAAAATTGTATTTAATTGTGAAAAATATATTGGAACTTCAATAAATTCTCAACATGCTTTTTATCTCGGTATACAATGGCCATGTGATTTTTAAATTCCACACAGACGATGTTGGAAGTTATGTATTCCCAAATGGGGAATGACGAACGTCTCTCACCAGGGATTTGTAGAGCAGTGCTGCTCTCTACAGAATGGCTGCTTTGCTTGTTTTTAAAACAGCCACCCATTATAGATTCTTAAGCATTAACTTTGTTACCACTTATTGTGAATGATTTAAGGTTTTTATAAATCAGCATTTTTTACATTTGGAGTATGTATTCAATTCAATAAATACTTCCTGCACACTGTGTACTACCATGCTTATCCGGGAAGAGCAACTAGTAATAAAGTAATTAACTTCTCAACCAAGACACTATGCTTTGCTGTTGTTGTTGATTGAAATTTTCTCGGTTAATTTCTAGACAATTACATTATCTATTTCATAATTGCAAACCTGGATGAATTGTTTCTAAAAGTTGCATCATGTTTCATGCCAATAGAACCTAGGAATGCATAAAAGCTGTTTCTAATGTCACTGTTATCAAGCCAAAAACAATTATACTCCTTTGAGTTATAGCAACCCATAAACTTAGATAATCACCATATGCAACACAACATTTTGGCACTTGAACTTAAAACTCTTGTAGACAACTATAGATTGCTTCTAATGCGGAGCGTTCTTGTCCTACCCAAGGCTGCCAATAGAAATGCCAAAGCTGCTGAATCCTGCGCATCCTAGTAATGCTGTCAGTAAATGGCACATTCACACAGCCCCCAATCCTCTCTTCCCAGGCATGGTCTTCTCCAGCTGCAGCTTAATTTCCTGTGACTTGCCTAATTACTGTAATTAAGGATTAATTGCCATTAATTATTCACACATAAGCTCATCGCAAATCATGGGGTAAATGTCTTATGAAAGCTGCCATACAAGCCATGTATAAACACACTGGGATGCTTCGGGCAGGCGAATCTATCACTCAGCCCTCAAGCAAATCTCTGTGCTTCTCTTACAAAAACAGCTATAACTCTCAGAAACTCGACAGTCCTTTCAGGTAAGCATTAGGTTACAAAGCATGTTTTCCTGTGGAAGCCACAACGGTTTTATTAGTACTATAAATGCTGTTTTATCTTTCCAACTGCTATTTTTATGTTTCCATTTTTATTCTACAGTGCTCAGTTTAGGACAACCACTTGCTTCGAGGAGGAATGTGTGCAGTTGCTACTTTCCCCATCACAGTTTGAAATAGTTCCATGTGGTTTACAACATATGACCACGCAACTGGGATAAGCATGTGAAAAAAGTCAATGGATCGGCTACATAACTGGGATGGAAACAGTTTGATGTTCAAAAGTCTCAATTTCTTTCGTTGGTGTTAAAAAAACCTATTGCACATCATTTAGTTGCTGCTAGGGTGTTTCTTATAGGGCAGGTTACCGGCTCAGACATGAAAGTACCAGTGACAAGAATGACTGAAATTGAAATGGCAAGCGAACAAAATAGCCTCGTGTAGATCACTTTTGTATTAGTTGGGTTCCCTGTTTTCATGACAGCATCTGGTATTTTCACAATTACAAAATGTAGACATCATTCCTTTGCAAAGCTAGAAAAGAAATCGTTTCTTCCAAGTATTTCTAATAGACCCTGAGCTGATGAGGGAATTTCCAAATCGTAGTCTAGAAATTATACTCCTAACACTTCTTTCCGGTTATCTAGGCTACCATGTTTTAAAACAGAAGAATTCATTTCAACAACAAAATAAACTATTGTATGTGTTAAAAGACTTAAACTACATCAACATTATGTATTATCACTGCCCTAGGAAATTTAAGTCTAAGCAGGCAGAATGTTGTTCTAATTGTTGTTAGTTCCTTCTGCAGCAAATTAATGCATGAAACATTTTCATTTTGGTACATGTTTGTGTGTCTGAGTTAAACATTTATGTTAATGGACCTTCTGGCAGATTTCTAATGTTTCAAATACTCCTCTAGAACAGTGACTTTTGAAGGAAAGTTCTTTCCCTTATCTTCTGCAGTATTTGAAATAGAGGTACGTAACAACTAAAATATTTTCATAGTTTTTAAGTCATTTAAAATTAACTAGACTACATCTACATTCAAGCAAAATACCAACTACTTGTACTGGCAATCTAAAATGCAAAAAACTAAATATATACCCTCTACTATCTAATTGACAACATATATTCAAATCACAATTTCGGCCAACTTTTAGGAGAAAGAAAATAAATCCCATCATTCTTTGTTCCAACAAATTTAAAGGATATACATGATTTCTGCAGAGATCACACAGTGTTTCCAATATCCTCCAGAACCTTCTTTACAAATACCCAGTACCTGCTTGAAGAATGGACCAATGTAATAACCAGATAGCTGAAACCACAAAACTAGAGCAGCCCAATTCTTGTATGTTTAACTTCTATTACTCTGTGAAGTAATGAGAGATGCACAAAGCCTGGTAACACTCTTCAGCGGAGAAACAAGTCTTTTCTGTAACATTAGATTTCTAAAACTGGAATAATGTTTATAAAGTCCTAATAATTTTTTTCACTGTTGAATTACAGTTGACCCTTGAACAACACAGGGGTTGGGGGACCAACCACTGCATAGTTGAAAATTTGTGTGTAACTTTTGGCTCCCCCAAAACTTAACTACTAATAGTCAACTGTTGCCTTACTAATAACATACAACAGCTGACTAACACCCATTTTGTATGTTATATGCATTATATAATGTATTCTTACAATAAAGCTAGAGAAAAGAAAATGTTACTAAGATCATCATAAGAGAAAATACAATTACAATACTGTACATATTTATTGAAAAAATCCACTAATAAGTGGATAAACAATATAGGTTAAACCTATATTGTTCACGGGTCAGCTGTATATATGTAACCCAAAACTGCAGTCTGGAACTTACTTATATTTAATGGTAGTCATGGATACTTCCAAACCCAACCATTTGGACCTCCCCACCCCCCAAAAAAAATTTTTAGAATAGGAGAGTAAGGCTCCTAAGGATTTCTAATTCATGTAATAACTTGCAAACTAAGTCATACTATAGGGAAATTCACAAATTTTATTTTAGTAGAAATGTGTAATTTATTGCCAGTGATAATGATATAAAATGTAATTAAAATGCTACTCAGGTTTCATTATCATCGTGTTTCAAATTTACCTAAAGTTCAATACTTACACTTAGCTGTCATTTTACCGACTGATTCCTATGTCCCTATCCTAGAGTCAGCAGTGACACAGAGAACTGTTAAAATTTACTATCCCAACACATAGCTTTACCATCAATGTCATCTAATTGATACTTCCCTATTTTTGTCACCTTGCCTTGATGCCAGCTGCCAAGCTCTGCCATGTCACTTTCCATTTATGGACTCCCAAGTCCCCTGATCTGGCTAATTAGGGTTTATGTGTTAATTGGAGTAAATACAAAGATGGGAGTCACAGGCACAAATTTCAAAGCACAGCCATAAATTGAAGAGCTGATAAGCAGGGAGAAGATGCCTTCGTGGAACAAGTGTCAAGTTTATTTTATCACTGGAAAGACCTAGAATTTCCTGACAAAGTGACACCTTTATGTTTTTGAAAAGACTTAATGAGAAGGACAGTAACTAACACATTAAGAATATTGCTCTGTAGCATAAAAATACACAATACATTTGAGTTCAGTTCAAGAAGGCAAAACTCTCTTGAAAATTCCTGGAACTATTTCTATTCAATAAGATAGTTAAAAATTTCTACCTTATTTCACAGAAAAACATACACCTTGCTTTTACTTTCTGGTAAGAAATCTAAAAGAAAATCAGTATTTGAAAATCATGAGATATGATTTAAGTGAGAAAAATGACATTTTCATTAACATTTTGGATATATTAATACTTTTTTCTGCTAAAAGATAACGGTCTGATTTAGAAATAATTACCACAAATTACAGCAAAGAGTTTCTGAATACTATGCAGACAGATTTAAGATACTACATTTCAGATGTTTATCTCAAATGTCAGATAAGACTGAAATGAGTATGCATGATTTCTGTAGTGTTCAGAGTGTGTTTTCAACACGCCCTAGAAGCTTCTTTACAAAAACATTACTGTCAGTTGGAGACACTGCCTTTTCTAGCATCTGGTGGGGAGGAGCAAAGTCAGATAATTAATATGGAAAGTAACTGAAAGATCTGGTAAAGTCTTTGCTAGCTTGCTTTTATTAAAAAAATAAGTTTCTTATCTGATCGTCACATTTAGTTGACAAAAATGTAATGGGAGGACCACTTCATCGGTTACAATGACCTGAGATTAGCTGTTAATAATGACAATAGCAACAGCTATTCCTACTACTTCTATTTATTTAGCACTTTATAGCTTAACAAAGTGCTTTGATGTGTATTACCTGAAGTTATGGTAACTAACAGAAATTAGGTAACATATCTAAAATATTTATCTAAGGACTTTTCATAAAAATTATCAAATCATTTTCAGGTTGATGATTATTTAGCAATACCACAACAACTCTATCTTCCAAAAGCATCAGTGTAATAATAAAAGTATTGAAAAATAAAAATAAGAATAACTAGTTCACATCTATGTGGTATTTCTTAAAAGATCTATTTAAGTAGTAGCATAATATTTATGAAACAGGTACATTAAAAATCCTTGCAAACAACCTTTCCTTCCCTTTCTTCATGTCCTTTTAATCAACAGAATATGGTATTCATTCTTCTAATAATTCATGGTAACATTGGTGCTACATTTTGAAGATGCTCCTTAGGTTAACCTCAAGTTTCTGTTTTCGGATTTTAACTTCCTTTAGTATTTTTAATTCATTTGCCAAGACTGGAATCAACCAACTCTTTGGGTAAACAGAAAAAATTTTGGAAGAAATAAAAGACCTTTTTGTATGAACCTAATGTTAAAAGTGAACCTTAGATATTCATATGCCTTCTGACAGAATAGAATAGCCTTACAAAAGCAATATTTTCTGTAAAACTTTTTGACAGCAGTGTTTAAGATTCCTGAAATATGTGAAATTAGAAAAATGTCATTTAACTTTTTTCCTGGAAAAAAAGTCATGGGCTTCCAGTGATGGTACATCAATTCAAGAAATATATTTAAAATTCCTACATGAGAAATAAGTGAAAATGTCACATAAAAACATCTGAGACCCGTATAACCAGGAACTTTGCACAACTTTTTAAACAAAACTATCCATAACTTAGTGTGAGGTTTTAACTGAAAACAACCAAGCTAATTTCTACAAATTAACAGATGTCCATGAGAAACAGTAAGAAACAAAGAAATGCGTATGTGAACATCATCAGCATCCAAATGAGTTTATTGTAGGACTCTTTAAAGCACATCTGATCTTGGCTCCAGCCTGTAGTCTACCTTTCAACTTGCAAATGACAGTGTCACCAAACACTGTCCTTCCATCAATCAAGCTGGGTCATGAATATACAAAAGGCAGCAGAGAAGCTGGCTACCTCCTGCAGTTCAACGTGGCCTAATTATCTAGGCCTTTCTTTTGGTTACAGTCTGAAGGGTATACACCCAGTCAGCTGCTGGGCAGCCGGAGGCCTAATCAAGAGAGGTTATGCATACTGACCCTTATATGGACATCCAATGCAAGTTAAATGTGAGCACCAAATGTCATCTTTCTTATTCATCATTATGAAATTTCCCTCCCCTTTCGAAATACCAATCTGCTGCCATTTTCAGACACTCCTCTTACCCCCCTCCAAGCTGTCATTTCACTGTGCTTGCTGCCAGTTGAGTGAATTAGCATTCTAACTGATGTGCTGCTCTTCTCAGACAAATCCTTGAGCTGCGTTAACTAATGACTTCTCTCCAGAAAAAAGAACTGATAGTCAACCATTGATAAAAGAGAGTCCATTTCCTCAAATCACAAACAATTTGCCATAATGGTGCCAAAATAAGTAGAATTACTATGGCTGTCCACTTTCCCTGTGTTTTTCTCTCATTCCATTACCAAGTAACCACCATCACCACAGAAGGGAACATAAAGCTGCTAACGAGTCAGCTGCTGGTCGGGTATGATGAACTCGAAGCAAGGCAATTTATGAACCAAAGCTTGGGTGGAAATGCAAAGAAGGCGAGCAATGAAGAGCCACTTTCATATCTAGTCTAACTGAGGCTGCATCTTATAAGACAAGCTGCCCCAGTGCCATACCCTGCACTTAAGAGGTGTTCAAGAGTTGTTCTTGACGATGGGGTTAACGATGGTGATATGGACAATCAAATGTAATGTAGAAATGGAAAGACAGGTCCAGATTTTGCAAATGTTATGAAGCATACGTAAAAGTGGAAGATGGGAGTAAAAGATTAAAAGATTTCACTTGTAAAGCAGGGGAGATGGAAAAAAGAATCTGATACTTTAGTAAACAGAAAACCGAGAAAATGAGAGATTTTTACAGGCTACACTTACAAATAACTTAATTTCTCTGTTTTAGCACATTTATGTAGCTCCTTGACATACACACCAAAGAGCAAAGAGGTAATGCCACTATCTGGTGTGGCAGAAAATACTGCAGCGACTCCCAATCCTGCAAGTCCTAGAAGTGCTGGAGAGTCATACTGAGCTGGACTTCCAACACCAAATATGTATGTCTAGAAGAGGCGGGCAATGGGGTGGAAATGAAAGAAGGCTTACTTTGTAACGAGAAAAGAATATTTCACAGTCAAATATGGAAGGTTCGATTATTACAGCACCTTGATTATTTGGTTTGTAAAGTCAATATGCATTCATTCAACAAATGTTTATTAAAACCTTTCTATATGCCATTCACACAGGACCTGTGTACAAGTGTCTGGGGGCAAGAGCAATATGAATGACACGTCACATCCTCAAACTATTTATAATCTCACTAGGAAGACAGACATGCACATACAAACAGTAAAATAACACCACCAAATTTAAATACAATTTAGTTGCAATATAGACGAAGAAACAATATTGTATTCTGTAATTACATTCATAAATTATTGCTATTAATAAAATAATAAATAAGAGGCAAGTAAGTGATACATAAATAAGTTTTCTGACTCAGATAAGGAAAGTATCCTAAAGCGGGTACATAATATACAGGATAAAAGAAGCCATGAAACATGACTTACTGTGAAAATACAGTATGGAAACTGGTATGAAGAGAACATTTTGGTATTAGAAAGAAAAAAAAATTACACCATGAGGCAGAAGTTACTCAAGTGTCTTTGGAGAAAGAAAATAGACCAGTCTGAGTAGGACAGAAAGTTCTTGCAGGGGAGTAGTACAAACAGCCTTCTCTGAGTCTCTGAATTGGCTTAGGGGGCCTCTAAATATTTTCTTCAAAATCCATACTTTTGCTTTAAAAGAACTGAACAAACAAACAAACAAAATGTTCTAAGTCCATCTTCCCAGCTCTTCTGAACTTACTCTTATTGGGCATAGGGCTTTATCTTAGTCATCTCTATCACGATTCCTCGCATAAAGTTAGTGTTCAATAAATGGCAGTTGAATGAATAAAAGAAGGAAGGCCCAATTTATAAATAGCTAAGAATTCCACACTAAAAAGTCTGAACTTTATCCTACAGGCAACGGGGAATAGTTAAAGGTGTGAGTAGCATGATATATGCAGGATCACAGGAAGTTCTATTATGAAAGTAATTTGACATCAGAACGTTAACACTGAACCAAGAATCAGAACCAAGAATTCTAGTTGGGAGCTTATCAGAATAATTTGGGCAAAAGATGATAAAGATCCTGAGACCAGAAAGGGATGAATATAAAGAAAAATTTTTAAAGAGGGATATGCCTTCATCTTAAGAAAACAGGATAGGATATGCCTTCATCTTAAGAAAAAACATGTACACACTAAACTCAGTGTTGTAATGCCATTAAATCCAATCCCTCTAAGTAAATACCTGACGTTTGGTATTTCTACCGAGTGGCTCTACCCAGCTTCAGGTTGTATGAGTTCTCACGACTTCCCAAAACATCTCTCTAGTTTTGTTGATAAACACAAGTTTAATTCTTTTCACTATAAACATAAAAAGCTCCCTTTTTCACTATATAATAAACTTTCATATAGTTGAAGACTGTGAACTGACCCCATCCCCACCGAAGTCTTCTTTGACAGACACAAAACACACACTATTTCCCATTAGTCTTCTCCGAGCACACCATTTTCAAAATCCCTCTTGCAACATGAGTCCCAAGCGCACAACATACTTCCAAATACTTGACAAGCACAAAAGACATTAGGGTTGTTCTTTGTTCTTGTTTAGGGAAATATATTTAATGACCAGAAATAAACACAGTAGGAATCTAGATCAGAATGGGAGTATTACTTCCTCTGGGGTAGGCCCTACAGTTTTATTAACAAAAATCAAAATAATCAAATTTTGACAAACACTTCACACCACTGTCTCCTTTGAACTTACATCTACACCTCCATTGAGGGTATAAATATGTTGAGGTTATACCAGATCTGAACCGATTTCAATAATCATTGACTGAGTGCCACCCAAATGCCAAACTTTGTCTTTCAAATCTATCTCTGCACCTGCTCTCTATCCTAGGTAGCCCTATTTAAGCTTTCAAAAAAACAATCTTATTTGCAAAGATGTTCAGTATAACATTATTTATAATACTGAAAAGCCAAAGACAACTGAAATATCCTAGAATGTGGAAATGGTTAAGAAAGCAACAATATAGTCACTCAATAAAATATTATGCAGTAAATAAAATTTATAAAAAATGCTAACATGGAAAGTGCTTACACTGTAGTACTAATGAGAAAGACACACAATATTGTAAAAAAAAATGTGATTCCAATTATAAAACAAAATTATGCATTGAAAATGAGCAGGTGAGGAGAATGCAAATTGGTTAGTTACTCTTCCAAAGGGCAATTTAGCATTATCTATTATGAATGTGTACACACTAGAACCTAGGAGTTCCATCTACCCCAGATAAACTCAAATGCACTGGCCAGAGAGATACATATGGGTCTTAGTCATAGCCAGGAGCAGAAGTCTTCTGTTACTTGCTTTTAAAAAAATCAACATTTATCCATATTACTCTATGACTTCATGATATTTGACTGAATGAATGTAAAACAACTTATGTATTGATTAAACAATTGATAGACTTTAAGACAGTTATTTCCCCCTTACTCTATTATAAACAAAGCTGCTGTGGACATTCAAATACATGTCTCTAGATACATGTGTCAGTTTTTCTCTAGGATCTACACCTAAGAATGGAGCTGCTGGTTTATAATATATACCAACCTTCAATTTTACTAGATATTGACAAATTATTTTTCAATGTTGTACCAATTATATTCCCACTAACAATACATGAGAGTTCCTGTTGTTCCACATTCTTGCCAACACTCAGAATTTTAAATTAACTGAGATTCATTTCATGCATTCTATCTTGATGAATGTTCCATGTGTACTTAAAAAGAACACATATTCTGCTGTTATTGAGTGGAAGAAAACGTCAATTAGGTCAAATTGGTTGACAGTGTTGTTCAAGTTTTCTATACCCTTTCTAATGCTTCTAATGATATCCCAATCTTGCATTAATGACAAGCTGAACCTGGTCTTGATATAGTTAGTATATTTCTGGGCATTACTGGACTGCATTTGGCAACATTTTGTTTGGAATTTTTCCATCTATATTCATGAATGAGGTTGGCCTGTCATTTTCCTTTCTTAAATAGGTACCAATTTCAATATCACAATTATATTAGAGTTATATAATTACTTGAAGAGTATGCTTCTGTTTGCAACACTGTATAATTTGTATAAGATTGAAATGACTCACTCACTCCTTGAATTTTTAGAACTCAGTTACAAAATCCTCTAATATTAATGTTTTCTTTGTGGCAAAATTTAAACTACTGGTTTAATTTATTTAATGATTATAAGGCTACATACATTTCTACATTGTTAGTAAGGTTTGGTAATTTGTACATTTCTACTAATATTCCATTTAACCTAAGGTGTTAAATGCACTGACAAAATGTTCGTAATATCCATTCTTTTTCATCTTTGCTGCATATTTTATCTATTTTCAAATCCAGTATTATTTGTGCTGCTTCTATTGTTTCTTTCCTTTTTTTCTCCTTTTAAATTTGTTTTTGATCAATCTTTGCCTGCACTTTGTCAATTTTATTAATTTTCAAAGAACATTTTGGTTTTGTTTATTGCTTTCCATCATATCTTTTTTCTATTTCATTAATTCCTCTTCAAATTTTTATTATTCATTTTTTTCTATTTTCCTTGGGTTTAATCCAGCTGTTCTTTTAAACTCTTAAATTGGATTTAAGCTAATTACCTTTACACCTTTTATTTTATAATGTGAGTATTTAAGGCTAAAAAGTTTAATGTTCTCATCATTTCAAGTCAGTTTAAAATATTTTACAAATTCCCTTACAATTTCTTTGACTTGAATATAAGAAATATTTTAAATGTCCAAATATAGTATGAATTATTTTATTTTTAAGTTCTCCTTTGTTGATTTCTAACCATTTGTTTTGTCATAACAGAATATGATTCTTGGGAGTGATGATTCTTTTCAATTTGTTGAAGCTTGATTCATGGTTAAGTTTTAAAAATGTTCCTTGTATGCTTAGAAAGAATGTGTATTCTGCAGTTGCACGTGGTATATTCTTTACATGTCCACGGAGTCAAGTTTGTTAACTGTATTATTAAGCATTTCTATATATTTACACCATTCTTTTGTATGTTCTATCATTACCCGATAGGCACATATTAAAATGTCTGATAATTATGAATTTATTTCTCCTTGAGGTTAGGGCAATTTTTGTTTTATATTTTGAAGCTACATTATTAGGTATATGCATATAATTTTAGAATCGTTACAATTTTCCTGGCAAACTGAACCATTTATCAATATATAGTGACCCTCTTTATCCCTAGAAATGGTTTTTCCCTTCACTTTCAGGTTTATCTGTTATCATATAGCTAATCCAGCTTTCCTTCTGTTAGTTGCTTTGTTTGTTTTTTTCATCTTTTTACCTTCAAACTTTCCATGTCCTTTTAAATTAGGTGTGTCTCTTGTAAATAAGCAGGCTGTTGGGTTGTCAGCTTATTTGTTTGTTTGATACTTTTTTGTTTAGTATTCTGATAGTCTTTATCTTTTATCTCTTAATCTTTAATCTTTTCAAGTCCTTTTATATGTATTATAAGATATATTTGGAGTTGTCACCCAACTCATTTTATGATTTCTGTCTGTCCTACTTCTGTTTCTTCTATTTTTCTCCTTTCTTGACTTCTTTGGACTGAATGAATTGTTGTATTTCTTATCTGCTCCTGCCATTTCATTTTTCTTCCTTCACTAGTCTGGAAGCTGTACAATCTACTTCAGTATTTTTAGATTACCCTATAAAGTCTACTAATCTCAATTTTTTGGAAGCGTATTTTTAAAAATGCTTCTAAAGATATATAAACATAAATCTTTGTATCTTTGCACACAAAAAAAATTTATACAGAGAAACATACAGGTAAATGAATACTTAATTTTACAGCAACATCCCTAACCACCACCTAGGTCAAGAAATATAACTTTGTGGGACCGGCCCAGTGGCTCAGGCGGTTAGAGCTCCATGCTCCTAACTCCGAAGGCTGCCGGTTCGATTCCCACATGGGCCAGCTCAACCACAAGGTTGCCGGTTCGACTCTGGCAAGGGATGGTAGGCTATGCCCCCTGAAACTAGAAAACAGCAACTGGACCTGGAGTTGAGCTGAGCCCTCCACAACTAAGATTGAAAGGACAACTTGACTTGGAAAAAAGGCCTGGAAGTACACACTGTCCCCAATAAAGTCCTGTTCCCCTTCCCCAATAAAAATCCTTAAACAAAAAAAAAAGTAACTGTACCATGCCAGCAAAAAAGCAATTAAAAAAAAAAGAAATATAACTTTGCCACCTTCCCAGAAACAACCCTATGCTCCATACCAATCTCAACTCCATCCTCAGCCTCCTGAGCAGCTGTCTGATAGAAATGAAGTGAGTTTCACGTATGTAATTTTAAAGTTTCTAGTAGCCACATTTTTAAAAGTATAAACAAACAAAATAGGTAAAATTAAATTTTAATACTGGGGGTGCCAAAAAAATGTATACACATGACTTGTAGTCCTCTTTTGTTATTGGTATATATCGAGTATTACAATTTTAATATGGTTCTTTCTTAAAATGTGTATACATTTTTTAGTACCTTCTGTATATTTTATTGAACCCACTATATCTAAAATATTATCACTAGGTAATCAATATAAAACTTCATATTGTAACAGGTAATCAATATAAAATTTTATTGAGATATTATATATTCTTTTTATAGTACCAAGTCTTTGAAATCCAAAATTTATTTTAAACTTATAGCACATCTCAATTTCAAGTACTCCATTATACACGTGTGTCCAGGGGCCACCTTATTGAACCTGTGTTCTGGAGGTAATCACCATCCTGACTTTTGTGGTAAAATATCCTTGTACTTTTTAGTATTTAAAAAAAAAAATTATATCATCACAAAGTAGCTATTCTTCCCGTTTTTGAATTTTTACATAAATGGAACTATACTGTATGTTTTCTTTTATGTCTTACTTCTTTTATTCAACATCATATGGATAATATTCAGCTATATTCTTTTTTTTAACACCTATGTTCTTAAAAGCAGCAATAGTTCATTCATATTCATTGCTCTGTGGTATTCAATCATCAGCATAAATCCCAATTTATCCATTGTACTATTGATGGACAGTTGAAGTATTTCCAGTTTTTAGTTATTAGTACTTAAAATAATGTGTTAAACAACCTTTGTAAAGGACTCTGGTATACACGTGAGTTTTCAAGACTGTATAGCTAGAAGTGGAATCGCTAGGTTGCAGGGTATGTATACACACTTTCAATTTTACTAAGGAATGACAAACTATTTTCTAAGCTGATTATGCCAATTTACATACTCACCAGTAAATAAAAGTTCCTGTTGCTTCACCTTTTCACCAAAACTTGGTATTTTAAGACTTTCACATTTTTACCAATCTGGGGTGTGTGTAAACAATATCTCAAGGTGGTTTTAATTTATATTTCCTAGCTAATCAAAATCCTTATCCTTGTCTAAATAATAAAAGGACCTTAACCATGCTTTAACTCTGATCAAAGCCTCTCAGCCTGCATCCAGTTTAAGCTGTCTTGATTTTTTAATCCCCACAAATTGGGTATTATTATTATTTTACACAGCAAATATTTGTTAAAATTGCCCACAAATTTTCTTTCTTTTCTCACTACTCTTGCTTCTCAGACATTCTTTCTGGGGATTTTTTTTTTTATATATAAAATATATCCTTTAGAAATTCCTTAGGTGGAACTCTACTGGTAGCAAACACTTTCAATTTTATGTCTGGAAACGTCTTTATTTTGTCCATGCTCTGGATATTTTCAATGGGTACACAATCAAAGGTTGACAATTCTAGTTATTTGCTCTTAGTATTTCAAAGTTATTTCAGTTGCTCCTATTGGGAAGTTCTCTGTGCTTATTCATTTTCTCTGGCGGATTTCAAGATCTTTTTAAAGTTTTTTATTTGGGGTTCTGCAGTTTTATTGTGATATGTATCAATGAGGATACCTTTCCATTTGCCCCACTTAGAATTCACTGGACTACCTGAATCTGAATATTCATATTTCACCCATTTTGACATATTCTTGCTAAATATCTTTTTGAATACTGCTTTTACTCCAATCTTTCTATGCTTTACTTCTGGAACTATGGATTGAATGTGTGTGTGTGGGGGGGGGGGGACTTTCTTACTCTATTCTCTTAACCCCGTTGTCATATTTTTATCCCTTCTTTGTGTGACATTCTAGGCAATTTCTTCATATCCATCTTCTGTTTCACTAAATCTCTCTTCAGGCCATGCCTAATCTAAGAATTTTCACAATAGCTTTGTTAAATTTAATGGTGCTTTGTTTTATTTCAATCTTTAACTTCTTTAAATACAGTTATTTTATTTGCTGTCTCTGACCACACTAATATCTTTAGTCTTTGAGAGCCTGATTCTTCAGTTTCATGTTTCTGCTAAGTCGGGTATTTCTTTTTCCTTTTTAAATTGTGAGCCCACGTCCCTCAAAAACTCATCTGTGTGAATTCTGTGACACCCATGTATAAAGTGTTTTCTCCCAGAAAAGATACACCTTTTATAGAGGCCTAGGAGCACTAATCTCTAACTTCAAATTAAATCTTTACCTTGGACTTTTGTTGAATTCCATCCCCAAATCAACTGAATGCAGGCTATGATTAGGACTTCTCAGGCTCCTTCTCTCTAGGACCAAGGGCAAGTTCATCCTCTGGAGACTCCCCTTTTAAGGGTTCCAGTTTTATGTGAAGATCTCTGATTTTGCCTCTGAAGCTGCACATGGCTCTTTAAAACCTACTGTCTACAAATAGGTCAAGATTGGCAGACACCCCCGTCCACCACCCCCTGGAACAAATCCAGCTCTTGCATTTGTGGAATCACTCTCTGTCCTTCTTTCTAGCCAATGACTCCTTACTTCACTACCAGCTCAGTCATGCTTTGGAAATGCAGTTTATTTCTAGCTGGCATTTTAAGTGTTCTATACCAGATGAAGTTTCTCTGCACAGTCAACCTAACACGTAGCCAGAAATGGAACACATGCTATTTTTAAAATGCAAATGCAAGACCTTATATTTGAAATTTAATAAAATCAATGCAACATCTCCAGTTTTAGTGTTCCTGATAAAATGGGCATAATAACAATACCTACCCTCATGGAGTTCTTGTGAAAATGAAATAGAAAAATTCATACAAAGAGCATAGGACACAGGAAGCATGTAAAAAATATTGGCAATCATTATTATCAGAGGTGATTTGGGTCCACCCAATATTATAACATATTAAATTTTGTTTTTAGAATTTCAGTTTTACCACTGAAATGTTATTTCCTTCAGCAACATATACCCTGTAAATATATTACCCATGTCTTCTACTTTTCTATCCAAACAATTGATTAAAAAAAAAAAAAAGAAAACTACTTCAGGTAGGTCCAAGGACACATCTCAGGTCAAAGGTCCCAGAGACATCAATCACTTCTACAATTGTTAAACTACATTTCTTGATCTTGCTTTTCAATTCTTTCAATTTTTGATATTTTTGTGAACTGATCACTGAAGAAAATTGTAAGATCTCTATAATGGATGTCATATGATCTTAGATTTGCTACTATATTGCTTTATAATTACATATATGTAGTATATCTTGTATTTACTAAATATAACCATAAAAATCAATTCACCTCTTTATGGGTAAAAAAGTAAGTAAGATAAAAGAGTCAGTGGCCTAATAGAGTCAGCAAATTAAGTATGATGGTATCATAGGGAAATCACCAAAGTACAGTTTTGGATACTCTCAAACGAGAATACTGATATTCAAGAAAAATAATTGACATTTCTGAAATTTTTAAAACTCTTAAGTAGAAACATTTTGCTACATTAAAGCAAAGTTACAAACTAATCTGCCATTTTAGAACAAAGCATGACCTTGTTAACTAGAAATGAGAAGCTGAAAACAATGTATCTGTAAACTTCCTCCACACAGGCAGAGGCCTCTGGCCCCTAACCCATCCCCTAACAAAACAACTGCGATTGATTGATTCTTGGTCTCTTCTTGTAATCTAGACAAAGAGATGTCATTTTATTCACCTATTTTAACATTTCTAGAATGTTACTTCGCTTTCCACTAAAATATAAACTCCACAAGGGCAGCAGACATCTTCTAAATTCCTTTAACAGTGATTAAGATATAGTAAATTAAACATTAAATAAATAATTACTGGATGAATTAATTTAACTTCCAGTTGAGAATAATGCCTATTTTAAATTTAACCCCCCCCCAAAAAAAATGTATAAAGTAACTAAAGAGACATTTGTGATTGAAGCAAATATGCAGTACATGATAAAATTGATGGAAAAAGCAACGTGTAGTAACTATTCAGCCAAATAAATATGATGATATAGAGCCATATTTGCTCACAGGGAAAGATGTCCACAATATATTATTCAGCTATACAACAGCATATTTAACTCATTTAGAAAAATAACACATACACATAAGTGTTTACCACTACCTAGAAGAGTGGTTATCTCTGACTAGTGGGAATTTAGGTGATTATTGCTTTTTTTCTTTATACTTTTTCAGTGTTGTTTGAATATGTTAACAATAAGCAAAAACAATAAACAATAACAAAAAGACTTTTATAATCAGAAAAAAAGTAAAGCTGTGTTTTTTTTAAAAAACAAACAAAAAATGGGACAAGCAGGCAAGCAAGTGGGCAGTTATGCGACGGTACAACACAGTTCGTCCTGACACGTTCCCTAAGTCTAATTTAACTATGATTCACAGAGAACAGTCTTGTCATATCAACTACCTGTTACCCCGAAAATAAGACCTAGCTGGACAATCAGCTCTAATGTGTCTTTTGGAGCAAAGAGTAATATATGACTCAGTCTTATTTTACTATAAGACCGGTTCTAATATAATATAACATAATATAATATAAATATAATATAGACTGTCGGCTAATAGCAGTTTCAAAAATTCTTCTACAGGTAAAACTAAATAATCCTTACCTCTTCCAATCCTTAGCTATTTGACAGTACACCTGACTTACTGCGTTTAGTGCTCCACACAGGTGACACCATCCTCCCATTTATAAGGTGCTTTGGGATCTTTTGAAAAGGAGAATATTATGACAACAACAACAAAAAATCAGATCAGTTCTTCCTTATTACTGAAAATCCCTTAAGGGCCATAAGAATGGAGCCCGCGCTCATTTAGAGAGGCCAAAAACATCCAGATTACTGTTTAAATATAGTAATAATAATTTTATAAATCATACTAAACAGGAATTATTATGGAAAGAAGCTTATATTTTCATCTATCTAATGAAGCATTACAGATAAGGCTACAGTTTATAATTTAGAACAAATACAGTTATAAAGATACTGGAGAAATTCCCTAAGACACACAATTATTTTCTCTTGGATTATTGAATTTCTTTTCACAAAGATACATGATTTAGGCTAAATGTAAGGGCATATTCACGTATCGGTAACTGCTCCTGACACTCGCCCGGAAACAAGAACTCGTGTTCTTGTTTAAAAACAAGAGGGAAGGGAATGAAGTTGGGAAGTTTCCTTGGGTCATCTGGTCTTATACAAAATCACTTTTCCTCACAGTAATGAAATCAATCAATCCTAAGATTTCTCTACCATGAAGAGGCTCCAGAGCCAGAAGGTCTGGGTTCAAATCCCACCGCGGCCATAAATTAGCTTGGATGGATGAATACATGGGGAGTACTCGGAATGTTCCCAGCAAAATATATGTTAGTATTATTGTCATGCATGTGCAACTGGCAAAACGGAAAGACAAATGTAGCTATAAGTACACAGGCAAGTAATGTAATTTTTCTGACACTCAATTTACCCATTTCTAAACATGAAGTTTTGACCTAATGATGCCTCATGTCTCGCTTAGCTGTGTCCTCTATAATCTAGGCGATGCCAGACAACCAGACAGTATGCTCTGATAAATGACTCCCAAAGTCCTTCTCAAAAAGAGTATGTTCTCCTGACACGGGTCCCTCAAGATACAAATAAAGTTTTTTTAAACGTGCAAAGTTATGTAAGTTTAAGAAATATTGCAAAATGCATTATTCTTACGGGGAATACCAAAGCATATCAGCATTTTAAAGGCTTTGAGAAGTTCTGCTAAACTTTGGTTTGTCTAGCAGTTCTCAAACTCACTTTGACAATGGATAGTTTATTCTTTCCCCACTATCTTTAAGAACATCTGTTCCATGGAACACACTTTCTGGAACATTCTCTACTGGTTTATAAGCCATTTTTCCTATTGCTACCTGCTTCTTTGAGGATATAGGAACTTCTCAAATTCAAATGTCAATACCTAGTTTGGAACTAAAAAGTTCTTACTGGGGGATTTTAAGAAGTGTGATTAGTATAAAAGGAAAAGAAAATAAACAACTGGGCAAAGTTAAGTATTACGAGAACAGAGGAAACCGTATGAGAGCGCCATCATGATAGTTAATGATGCTGAACATTTTTAAATGTGCTCCCCATACCATTTTAACAGTCAGTTTTCTTCACTGAAACCTTCCTAATTTGCCCAGTGTACTACCACATTTGATTGGCCATCAGACTTTCAAACTATCCAAAATCAATCATGGTATCAGCACTCTCACCAGCTACATAGAGTTCTTCAGTTCCTAGTGTGCTAACAGTGATTGTCATTCAGTACAGTTCACAGATACCCAGCTCTCCTCTCCCTCCAGGCACATGCTGAGATTGTACTACCTGGTCCCTTCTGGTTGGCTATGTGCCTACGGCCAAAGATTTGTGAGCAAGAATTATAAACATTTGTTACTTCCAAGCTATAGCCTTTAATTGCTGGTAAGGCAACATCCCCCAGTTGCTTTACTTCTGGGAGGACAACTGGAAATGTTGGGAGAAATGGTGGCTGTGCTGTTAGCCTGGGTTCCTGTGTGACTACAATGCGCATAGCCACTGTGAGGCAGTAAGAAAAATATATATTGGTCTCTGCCCTTGGGCTCCTTTATGGGTTCTGAATGGGTGCTGGTGACCAGAAAGACCAAGCCATTATTAGAAGCTTACAATTTTCAGAACTACTCCCCAACTTTTCCAGAGAAGGGAGAGGGAGGCACTGGAAATGCAGTTCATGATTGATCCTATGGGATGAAGCCTCCATAAAAATCTCAAAAGTATGGGTTTCAGAGAGCTTTCTTGGTGAACACACCCATATACCAGAAGGGTGACGCACCCCAACTCCACTGGGACAGAAGTTCCTTCACTCAGGACCCTCCCAGACCTCGCCACATCTCTTCATGTGACTGTTCATCTATGTCCTTTTCATATCCTTTAATAAACTGGAGAATGAAAGTAACTGTTTTACTTAGCTCTGTGAGCCACTCTAGCAAATTAATTGAACCCAAGAGAGGATCATAGGAACCTCTGGTTTATAGTCAACTGTCCGAAGCACGAGACAAGCTGGCCTTGTGATTCGCATCAGAAGGCAGGGCAGGCAAGTCTTGTGGGACTGAGCACTTAACGTGTGGGATCTGGCTAACTCCAGGTAGAGAGTGTTAGAACGGAATTAAATTGTAGGACTCCCAGCTGGTGTTGCAGAGAATTGCTTGGTGGGAAATAACACCCAGACATTTGGTGACCAGAAGTGTCAGTAGTGACAGAGTGTTCTGTGTGGGTAGTAAAAGAAGACACACAGGACAGAAGACTGGGTGGATTTTCCTAACACAGCCCCCCACAGATACATGGATATGGTATTATAATAATAGAAATAAAGCTTTATCTTAAAGCTGTAAAGATTTGGAGGTTGGTTGTTACAAAGGTACAACCTCACCTGGCCTTATTCAGCTACAGTTCCACAGGAGAATTCAGCCCACAGAAAATTATGAGTGACTATCTTTTCAATCCCCCCTTACGTAGCTAGTACAACTCTAGCACTGGAACGCAACAATAGGCCAACCCTAGTTAAGAAGGGCTCACCAAGCTTATCTTTGCTGATATAACACATATTTTCACTGTCCCTATGCTTATACTAATGCACATTGCTAGAGAAAACAGCAGAAATTTGAAGACTGGGTCTGCTATAAACGCACACCATGTGATTATAACTGAGTACCCAGTCCTGCTTAGCAATTCCATTACAAACCTGTTAACTGCCTTTTACACTGACCACAACAACACATTCCACAGAGCTTGGACAATGTGGTATCCTGTGAGTTTTGAAATTATAAAAATATGATGCAAATCTCAGCTCAGCCATTACTAGCTATGTGATCTCTGGCAGTTCACTTCACTTCTGAGCTTCCATTTTCTCATCTATAAAATGGAAGTATTAATAACTGCCTGATAAGCTTATTCTAAGGAGATAAAAGCATGTAAAGCACAAACACGCAGCTTATGTTAAAGGCGTAAGTCCCTGCCTCAAATTCCCAACCCTACCCATGTGAAGTTTTGCAATAGACATGCACTTCATTACCTTCCCTCTGAAGAAGATAATGGCAAAACAAACAGATATGGTCCCTGCCTTCATGGGCTGCAGAGTAAACAAAAACAAACAAACAAACAAAAAGTACAAATTGTAATAAGTTCTATCTATGAAGGAAGGGGTCCTAGAATCACAGGGAAGATCTAGCAAGCAAGGGTGGTTAAGAAAGTCCCTCCAAAGAGATGACAGTTAAGATGAGACCTGAAAAGTGAAAAGATATCTAACCATTCTGTCTTATCTTACCACCTGTGTAACCTTGGTCTACCTCCAACTATCATTTCTCTCTCTCTGCTACTCCCCATCCCCCTCCATGGGCTATTTGACCTCGACCGTAAACATGCGTCAGTATTAGCCTGGGCAGAAAGGGTGGGCACACAACCTCATTGGACTTACTATCATCTCTACCCGTTCATTTTCCATTTGCCACTATTAAAGATGTTTAAAAGAATGGCCCGTCTTTCAAAAGTAGGGTTCCCGAAAGTGGAATATTCATTTACTTTCTAGAAATAACAGTTTTGTCTAGACTCCATTCATTTAAATGCAATGATTTTGTTAAAAAAGTCATGTTACTTTCGTATCCCCAAACCCCTTATTGTTCAGACAGTTGCCTTGTAGCATAATGCTAACTTACATTTATAATGATATGCACATGCATAGGCATCTGATGGATGGGAAGGAAGCTTTCAAATTACAACCTTAAAGATACCATGGATAAAGGAGAAGTACAACGGGCAGACCACGTTTACCAGATGCTTACTAAATGCACTTGTAATGCTCATGCTCACTTAATATTTCTTTGGCCATGGATTCTAATAATTTCCTTAAGTATTTTATGCATGCCTCTTTTTAAGAGGGAATGTTTTTATGGCAAACAAAGTCAGCCCCACTGCAAATGACTCCACCTTTTTTGAACTAAAATACCTCTTATGCTAATAATTAAGAATTGTCTATTACTTTGCCAAAGAAAAGATTTTGGCAGGTCATAAAACCCCTTAATTAACTCACAAGGTATTTACATACATTTTTAGTTGAAACATCAAAATACTATACAGAGAGATACAGAAATTCATTCTAAGTCACTAAAACTAGTCTTTATTATTTTACTATGGTTTATTATAAACATGTTATAGCTACATAATAAACATGTTTACAGATAGCTAGTATTTTCACATGTAAAAATCTGTTCCACAAACAGTACTATAAATAGAACTTCTTTTAATGGAATGACAATAAAGATAGTATCACATGTTTAGGTACTGTTTAAAGAAACAGATTTGAAATCTGAGTAAAGAAAAATATGTTAAAATATTTAATAATGGGTGTCAGGTGTGAGAAAGTGTAACATATATGTTAAACTTTTGGAGAAATTATTAGAGGGGACAAATGGGGAGAGAAGGAATTTTATTTTCGAAAAAGGTAACAAGAATTTACTCTATATATAACAACTGCCTATACTATTTCTTTCCTACGTTTACTTACAATCCTCTGAAATGAAAAGCCTCCTCTGAGGAGTCTTGGTACCCCTACATTCTGTCATACATGCTTCATATCATCAAGTTTTGAATGAAGGTGAAGTTGAGGGAGCTAGGTATAGATTCCTAATTTAAAACTATAATCAACTTTCAAAAATTAAATTGTATATGCTTTTAAAAATCATAGAACATATTGCATGAAAGAATGAATATTACACTGAAATTGGGCAGGCATACTAACCAAAAGCATTTCCAGATGGCAAAGAATGCACTGAAACAAGAATTACAGAAGTATATTCAAAGCAATATTCTGTCTTTGATAATTTAGAGGCAGCCATGATAACCACTATTTGTACATGACAGTCATATGAAATAATAAACCTTGCTAGCTATAAACATTACCAAATTCTGACACTATTGATTTATTATGTCTAACAGTGACATCAAACCAAACAACTGACAGAAACAATGTTACAGCTTTAAGAGCAGTTTGTCAACGATTAATACTGCCAAACGGGGTTTAGCTTTATGCTGGGACCGCTTGTCTAGCAGTTGTCAATCCAAGCAAAAATTACTACTGCCACACGTCTGCTAACACAGGCCCGAGGCGCCGCTCCGTTAGCCCTCATTACCCCGATCACTGCAAATACAGATGCAAGGCCAGTCCCTATTTAATATGCGTGTTAATTATGCAAATTATTAATTGGGCTGGTGCTTGAGGACTTGTGTTTATGCCCAGATTAGAGTCAATAACTGTATCACACAGCCTTCTAAGCCTGACCTGTGACAGAAATAAAGCTGTGCAGAAAGCAACATTTTTCTCATACTCTTCTAGTTCAGAACACTAGCTCTATATAGAATATTCCACATTGATTCAGAAAGAGGCCCCACATGGGACACAGAGAAACCACAGACTATATATTTTATTAATATATTTATTTGTTAATATTCCTTGTCTGATATTATTCATAATTATTTACAACATTCATTAAATTACTTTACCAAGTCCATTGTTTCTATAGCAAAAATGTTGAATGTATTAAGTGTTAAAATATATTTTTATAGTTATTTGTTTCCAATAAGGCTATGGTTTTGGTCCTATTTATATTACATGTCTATAAAAATTGTATGACATGATATTATGTTGTAAATTTTTTTATTTAAAAAAAAATCATATAGATTTAAACCTCCAAAGATAGAGAGCAAAGCTATAAGGTTTTTCCAATTAAAATTTACAGCAGACAATGTTGTAAATTTTATACAGTTGTAATGCTTGCTGCAGTTGTACTGAAATGGGAACTATTGATCAGTATGATTTCCCAGGATACATGAAGGGGGAACAAGGTTTTGCACAAACAGAAACAAAACTTTCATTTGTAAAGCTTTCTATTAGACTTTACTGCCCTCATTTGGTTCTAGATGCATCTATCTAAACAGGAAAAAAGTCACATTCTCCCCATAGAATTACAATAAAAGCAAAAACAAAAAAACAAACAATAAAACACACATGCACACACACAGTTAATCAAAACTAACACTGTGCCCTAGTAATAGCATAGTCTTGATATATTGTCAAGATGCTATCTATAATTTGATGAAAGGATAATTATCATTGGAAGGATTTTTTTTTTGAGGAAAAAAAATCTTTACCTTGAAATTTAAAGTAAATCAAGACCAATTAGAATAACACTAGTGACGCATATACTAACAAGAAATATTAATAATACATTTGTAATATTTGAAATCGATTCTATGAATATTGATAAAGTGCTTTATAAATTTCATAAATGTAAGTTATTAGATTTATAAAGCTTTATTAGCAGAAAGAAACTGAAAAACTTAGTCTGCAAAATGGTGTTAATGAAAATATCACAGGCTCAACATGAAATCAGTGTATTAAAGTTGTACCTTCTTAGACTGATTCTCAACCAAAACAGAAACTAAAGTAAGTTCTGATTCCCATTCTGCCTGGTTTTGTTGCAGTCTTCTTGCTTATGACATCTCAAACTTTTCTTGATTTCATAAATAACATAAAATGGGTTTAAGTTATTTAATCAGTAAAAGATGGAATTCATGTCTAGAGACCTCTACGCAGATAAACCAGAAAAATAAAATTAAACTGACTTAATACGACTTGGTCACCGCAGGTTTGATTCAGTCTAGTTCACTGATAATGTTTACCAAGGACCAGCTTTTTCACAGTCTCTTTCAGAACACCCTAACAAACAGACATGACTACATTTTTATGAGAACACCAAGTCTCAGAAAAGTTCAGTAACTAGTAATCCAAAGTCATAACTACCATAAATAGCAAAAGTGGGAGTCTCGAACCCAAGGCAAAAATGACACCGCAGCAGAAGCTCTTTAAACCCAAGCTACCTGTAAACTGTCCTAAATGACAATGATTGCAATGCTTATAAGTACAAATGAACATGACTATATAAATGGGAAAGGAAAAGCAATAACATTTCATTTCTTTCAAAAAAATTTGAGACAGCTGAATTAGAAGCTATTTGCATCAAACACACTGAAAATTATAAACGTGTATTTAGATCGCTGGGGCAGGGAAAATGTTAATTTCTACAATTAGTGGCCTCCTCAGTAACAATTTGCAAATACCATTTGAAAGATAATTATTTGGGAAGCAGGAGGTGTCCAATAGCTGAAATTTTTTAATATTAAAAATAAATTCATTATTCAAAGGGCAGAACTATCTTGATACAAAAGCTTGGTGCTCTCCAGGGATTCTATCACAGTGCTATGTCTCTATGTATATAGAAGCCAAATGATGTTCTTGTTTTAAATAAATGCAGTTTTTCATGTTAATGTCCATTTATTAACTAATATTAAACATTAAAGTATCAACTATAGAAAATGTTATCTAAAAACTTCCTATTTGAGTGTATTTTAATTCTTTTTAATTGTGATAAGTTATAGGTAATTCAAGAAGTTGATCAGTGATAAGCATTCATTCATAACCATAAAAAATTAGTTTAAAAAAGGTATACATAAACTTAAATGACCTCAACTTTTTTTTTTTTAATTAATTTTATTGGGGTGACAATTGTTAGTAAATTTACATAGATTTCAGGTGTACAATTCTGTATTACATCGTCTATAAATCCCATTGTGTGTTCACCACCCAGAGTCAGTTCTCCTTCCATCACCATATATTTGATCCCCTTACCCTCATCACCCACCCCCCACCCCCTTACCCTCTGGTAACCACTAAATTATTGTCTGTGTCTATGAGTTTTTGTTTCTCATTTGTTTGTCTTGTTCTTTTTGGTTTATATACCACATATCAGTGAAATCATAGGGTTCTCTGCTTTTTCTGTCTGACTTGTTTCACTTAGCATTATTCTCTCGAGATCCATCCATGTTGTCACAAATGTTCCTATATCATCTTTCCTTAACGCCGAATAGTATTCCATTGTGTATATGTACCACAACTTCTTTATCCATTCATCTATCGAAGGACATTTTGGTTGTTTCAAATGACCTCAACTTTTAATGGGAATACTTAGCCCTTTTACTCAGGTGATCATAATTTTTCAACTTCAGTTTGATACTGAAATTTCATATTAAACTTTATACTTGGACGAATTTGAAGATGACTTTTCCTTTCTTTCCCCACCTAAAGCCACCCAAAAGTTTGAATTGTCAGGGATCCTTTGCGGCACCCAGAGCTGGGTGTACTTCAGTGTATTATAAATAAATAGTTTTCTAGCAGATGGCTGACCTTATTTTTTTTTTAAATGACTGCATTAAAAATGTGACTTATTACACCACTTTGGACCTTGTCCTCTTGATGACAGTTCCAACAAAAAGAAAACATTAGAGTAAAGTATACTTGGGGAAATTATGTTTAGAACTATGGACCATATTTTTAGATAAGCCAGTAAGACCCTAATTATTTAACATTATTTCTAAGAGTTAATTTTTGTTCTTACAGACATTCTAAATTCAAGTCAGGAGTATAATTTAAATTCTGAGGTGTGGAAAAAGATGGTGAAGCACAATATCAACATGACCAAGGTCAAGGGTGTGACCTCTAGGTAGGCCAACACTTCACATACTATACACACACTGACTCCACAGGACAGAACTGCAAATTGAAAAAAAGGATAATTTACTTAGACACTGAAAGATAAGTGTATCTTAATAAAGGCTGACCAAAAAACATCAAAAATGAAACAGTCTTCTTGCCTTATACTAGAGTAGTAAGTATGTACCAGAGGCCTAGTAGGTATCACTATATATGCTAATTAACAACAACAAAAGTTTGTTATTAGCATTTATAAATTCCCAAGGCAGTGCAATCCAATCATGTAATCACTATCAAATATTGTGTTTAGAGGCATAGGAAAAGTTTCAGAAGAATAACGGGAAAGGGAACAGTCTCATAAAAAGTTTTAAGAACTATGAATGTAATATTTCCTGGAAGAAAAACAGAATTTTGTTTCAATTCTAACATGTTTCATAACAGTATAAAAACAATGTGACAAAGTGACCCAAAACAATACCTACCTTCAGTGCTTCCAGAGACTGCACATTAGCCAACAGTTTATTCAAAGACGGAACCAACCTCTCCTTGATGTGGAGAAACTGGAATCGTTTTGCACAGTACAGTGCTTATTCCAAATACAGTCAATGACTCTGAAAGCCAAATTGCCCATCTTCAGCACTGATCACTTATAAATGGGGAATTAGTAATTTAGATAACCTCTCACATTAACAGCTTGAATTAAAACAGGTAGTAAGAAACAATATTCTAATATAAAAGGGAAAAAATAAGACAATGGATGGATCTAATAATGGGAAAAGATAACAAAGACCTAGAATTCTAGCATCTGGCACTAAATGAACTTTTTTGTAAACTGAATGGCGGTTTCCAAAACTGCTCCAAGCATCATTCCTTTGCCAAGGCAGTAAACAGCTTTTATCAGCAATAATGATGGCATAATCCCAGCTAAAAAGGAAAGTAACATATGGCAGCAGCCCTCCAAATACCATCCCAACAAAGTAGGGGGCATTTTTATTACAGCGTCCACTTGCAGAAAATCTGTCAGACATCTTCCCTTTTTTCTTCTCTTTTTATTTATTTGTTTTTAAACAGGTTATCATCTTCTCTAAACTGAATTGTCACATTTAGGAATTTTAAACAAATGATTCTTTTTTCTTCAACCCACTCACAGACTTACACAAAGAGATTGCCACATCTAAGGATGGCTGATAAAATAAAGTGGAGCTGCCTATTCAAAAACAAAAATCAAAAAATTTTTGAAATCTCTAAACGTATAAACAAAAACCTTCAATTAAAGATATTGGTACCTAGCAAAGTGACTTACACATAGCCAGCACCCAAGAAATAATTGATTTCAGAGTATAATAAGAGTTCTGAAGAAATTCAGGTGAAAAAATAATGCAGACATAAAATATTACTTGCTATAAAGCTGATAAACAATGAACTACAGTAAACTGCAAAGAAACACAATCTATAAGTGATCTTAATCTTATTTGATATGTGTTAAAATGTCAGGCTTCATAATATATAGCTCTGATCAAGATACAGTGAAGTATTTTTTTAGGTCAACATACTGTTTATCAATAAAAGTGTAAAGGAGAATGCTTCTATAAAATATCTTCTAATGGCCTGTGGGGTGGACTAATGAATCATAAATCCTATCTTGGTTTCCAATGATGGACTTTCTATTTTCATTGACAAGTCAATGTCTGTCTTTTTTACCTAGGCTCTTGATCTTTCTGAAACCCTGGGAAATATGAGATTGAAGAAGATGCAATTTTGATTCAGATTTTAATGTTATAATGAACAGATTTGGAAAATTAATTCACTAATTAACACAACAATTACTGTGTCCTATACATCTGACATCTTGTTATATACTTAGCCAAATGCAAACCTTTGTTTACTTCAGGCAAATTTATGAGCTGATAAAGGAATCAATGAAGAAGTAAAAAAAAAAAAAAGAGTTAATATTTTTGACATTTTTACCTATAAATATTTTTTTCAGGCTGAAAAGTGTATCTAATAGCACCACCCACTGATGTGCACTACAGTTTACCACAGTGTCTATATTTCTGTTGTCAGTTTTACAGTATCTCCCTTCATTAAACCTATCAAGTTTTCCTTTTGATCATGCAACCAAGGCCAGAAGACAGATATCTTCCTGGAACAGAACAGTCTGCCAACTCTTTCACAAGACCAGCTTAACCTCCCTATTGATTTTTTCAACACAGCAGCCATTCATTGTTTGTGACATTTGGGCTGTCGGCTCTTTAACACCCTTCAACCAAATCAATTTCATATTTTTGTCAATGCTCTCTGCAGGAGGATGAGTAAAAATAGGAAGAGACTTAGCATGATTTAAAATGTTGATTTTCTCAAACAGTTTTATCTTTAGTTTTTATAAGGCTTATAAACTTAATTCATGTACTTATTTATACTTCTGCAAAAAGAGTAGAAGCATTGAAAATTAAAATTTTTCAGTACAATACTGACCTTATTTTCACTGAATTATTTTAAAATTTCTAACTTTCTTAATGTAAATGAATTCTTATACAGTTACATACTACTTTACCTAAACACTATTACATGAAAACAGCGTTTTCTGTGGTTTGGATATTTTAAAAATACGGAAGAAACACTGTGAGAGGTAATACTGCACATCATCATTGCTGTGTTTTCAAAAGGCAAACCATGTCAAAAAAAGCACAATTCAGCATTCCGCTCAAACTTAACTCTCAACTTCCAGTGTACGTAGCTAGATGCTAAATGCCATGGACTGCCTTCAGGCTGCCGATGCAAAAACTCCTTTTGACATCAATTAGAACATGGGAAAATCAAAGACACATATGTTCCAAATCATGCCATCTCTCCCATCGTTTAGAAAATTCAGCAGACTCTCATGGACATAGATGGAGTAAGACCAAAACTCAAAAGAACTAGGCATTTTCATCTTATTTTTGTTAGTCAATTTTTAAGCTACAATTTTATATTAATTACTACTAGGTTACCTGCTTTAAGTGTTAATTATCAAAAGAAATAGAGACTAAAATCTTGAAATCACAGTTACTGATTTATCTAAATATATATTTAAGGGGGAAAGAAGTGAGTCAATGACTTAAGCCTGATGGTTCCTTTGGAACCATTATACATTTTCACAGAATGCATATAATATGTAATTCTTCAAACTATACTATAACCTAATATACCTATAGTTTGCTGGCATATTAATAGATACTCTAAAAATACTCAAACATAGTTATACTGCAGAGTAAGTAAAAGGCGATTTTTCAGTGTAAGCATTTATCTAACACATCTAAACCATTAAAAACACAAATTAATAATCTGACAATTCAAATAGGTTCAATGGAGCCTTTTGGAAATACAATGCATATGCATATTTAGGATTTTGCCAAAATATAAACATTTATATTTCATCAAATCTAACACACCATCAGTTGTATTACTCACCATGAATGTATGTGCTATTTTAAAGAAAAAAAGGTTTGCAAATTACACCCTGACATGACATCCATTGTTAGAGGCATCCTAACTTCCAAAATGTTAAAATGTGGGAAAGAAACAACATCTTAGAATCAATGAAACATGGGCAAATGAACTAGAATAACATCTACTTTTGGTTCTTTATGTGTACTGTTTTAAAATGTGCACTGTTGAATGTTGTGACAAAGCACTTCAAGCCACTTTGGAACATTAACACGACCTTTTGCCTAACAGACTGACTCCCCACATTATCCAGACTCCTTACGGATATGCTGCCGTATAAAGTACAGCATAATGAATAATGAACACGAGGAAACCATATCATATCTGCCATATTTGCAAATACATCATTCTGAAAAATTCGTCTAAATGACTAATAATCTATGGAACATTCTCCACAGCAATGCTTACGGAAGAAACACTTTGAAATTAGAAGGGCTTACATTTAAATAAAGGTCTGCCACTCATTAGTTATGGGATCCTGGGCAAGCATCTTAACATCTCTAAGTCTCAGTTTTCTAACTGATGAAAACAGAAATAATACCTGCCTCTCAGACCTATTTTGAAAGTTAAATGAGATAAGGTATGTCAAAATTCGTAATAGCGTACATGGCACATTGTAAATGTTCAATAAATGTTTCTTTTCTTTCTTCTCACTACACCAAGCTATTGCAAAACCTACATTAAAACCATACAAAAGCTAATAAATAATTGATTCTAGATCAAGCTTATAGACATATTTAAGATGTTGCTGATGGCTCCCTGGAAATCACCATACATTATCAAAGAATATGGCAGCCAGTTACATATGATTATATCCACAAGAATGTAAAGATTCTTAAGGA
>NC_138057.1:75125042-75255042 GCF_964194185.1 Rhinolophus hipposideros | reverse complement strand
ACCCCTGGCAATTGCCTTCCAAATGACCCCATTAAGCTGTAATTGCCTCAGCAGGCCTGCACTTTCGCTTGTAATTCTGTACCTCTCATCTCCCAGACGTTCTCTCAGCATCATTTCATGTTCTGGCTCCCTTCACTGAGCTCAGCTTATGACCTCGCTGCACCATGGCCGAAATGACTACTAAAAGCATAACAGAGACGGAATTCCATTACTTATTTTTAAAAGTTCTCTGGTGCCCTAATGTAATATTCTTTCGGGACTGTTGTCAAGGATACCAAGCACCGGCCATTAAAACCTTTTGTTTTCCAAGGCATTCCGTCTTTTATTAATAAATAAAGATAAAGATAATGTGCATCCAGCCGGTGGAAAGTGAGGGTATGTTTGCAATTTTCCCTCTCTATTCCAACCTTATTCTGCCCATAATGTTTAGGAAATACAGATAAGAGAAAAAGCCTTTTTAAAATTCTCCATGTGCCCCATATGATCACACCAGACCCAAAACAACATAGGTAAGAATTAATTAACATATATATCTGAAGGCTTGAGAACCACTCCTTTTAAAATCTTATGTAAATTATATACTGATATTTAAGTAATTACATGGAGACATTCATGATGTTAGTTGATGAACAAAATTTGCAATCATTCCATGCTAGAATGTCAGTCTCATGTGGGTAAATGAAATTCCCAATGGACAGTCTCAGAACAGTAAAACCAAATAACAAGGAAAACCTTATTAAATTCTCCAACGAGGCTTGTGGATATTTTAGGGAAGCCTATATTCACTAAAGAAAGAAAGTGGAAAAGAAAATATCTTAATATTTTAGAATTGGGAAATCAGATAAGTTGGTCAAACACCATTAAAAGTGAAAAGCTGAAATTTCTTTATCATGAAAGCCAAGGATAGTGTCAGGAAAAGTCAGTAAAAGGCTAGAATTGACATAAAAATGGAGGGGCTGAATTTTGTACACAAGAAAGACTACTTTCCCCCCCCTATAAACTAAAGATGAAGATTTGGATCATATTTGAAACAGACTCTAAATGCAAAATTCACAAGTTCCAATAGAAGTAAATCAAGAAAACAAAAAATGAGCAATTAAAAGAGACCTTCAGGAAAACAATACAATGGAAAAGAGAAGAAATAAAAGGTCGGAGGCAAAGCCCACAAAATTGGGCCCGGATGAGGCACAGCAACACGCCAGCCTTTAAATGGAAGTTGCATGCAAAAGAACTCTGGCAACTAATCCCCATAATCTTGGGTCAATACTGGCCTGTTTTACCCTAACTTCTACTGCTATGGCCTAAAAACTGACTTGTGTATTTCTCTTTAGTAGTCACCTCCTACCAATAAACACCATTAACCTAATACATTCCACTAAGAGCCTCCAAAAAACATTTTTTCAAAAAAACTGAAGCTGCTATTTTCTGGACTAGACCACATTAAATGCAAAATGAAAACACTGGGTGTGTAAATTTCTCCTTACAAGAAGGCCGAGAAAACTGAATGGAGAGGGGTGAATTCTTTTATGCATGTAATAGTTCAGGAAACTGATATGATGTCAACATGAATGTGTTTTACAATAAAATTGGGTGTCACAGCCAGAATGGATTCACTGTCTCTGCAGGCCAGAGCATGGCCACTGTTGCCTAGAATTGAGTAAAGTTGTCAACTGAAGTGATGTTTAGCTTCAGTAAGATGGCCTGAAAGAGAAGAGCCAGCACAAGGAAAACTCGCTGAAGCAACTTTGTGCTTTGGAAACAGCTTATTTTTTTCCAGCCCCATATTAAGCAGGTCAGTTACTTCATCATTTGAAGGCAAAAGATAAATTGACACTTCATCAAAAGATATAAATGAAAGGCTTCAAAATTAGAGCTTGAGCTACAATATAAGAAAATACATGCTCTCTAAATTATGAATCTCTCATAAAATCATTTCATATTTCAGATAGGGCATTGCCTTTACTTATATTTTTCATCTAGATTCTTAACAGTACATCAAAAACCTCACTAAAAAAGCAAAAGCATTGAGGTCAAATTATTTCTACCCATTTAAATTGTTCCACACTAACCCAGTGCTGCAGTTTTCTACCACGTTCTTCTGAAATTAACTCCAACATCCAGAACAGTTAAGAGATCAACTTAATCCCCTCTGATTCCGTAACCAGGACAATCACTTCAACCTACAGTAAAGAGAGCACTGCCCATTCTGAACAAAAGCTGGCTATACATACTATAGACACTGCTAGCTTAAGACCAAAACAAGTCATACAACAGTAGAGCTATACTCCAGAGACTTCACTCTTCCTTCTTCTCTGTCACTGAACAAACTGAGGTAAGACAACACTCTAGGGATGAAATAGCAAAAAGGAGGAAAAGCAGAGTAGTTATAAACATCCTGTTGCAACAGTTATGTACATAAAAATCCAGCCATGCATTTCTCTGGTACCTACCATATTACAAGTCCAAGACAAAAACCACAGTACCTAGGGGGTGCTAGATTAACGCGAACAGGGGAATAATCAACATTTCTCCTATCCCCACAGAACAAAGCATTAGCCAAATCTGATTTTTAAAACACTGCCACAAAATATTTGAGTTTTAAAAAATGAGAATAAATTGAACTATATGCACTCACCTAATTTAAAATTTAGACAGAACTTGGGGAAAAGTCCAAACTCTACTACTTAATAGCTAGTTGATCTTGGGCAATTTATTAAACCTCCCTTGGTCTGGAAGTTTCCTCACCTGAAAAATAGGAATAATCAAATAAATCACAGTTGATGCAAGTAAAGAGCCTGTCACAGTCTCTAGTATATGGTAGGTCCTAATAAATGTTAGTACATAATAATGTAATCATTTCCAGCTAACAATATAGTTAGATGCCATATAAAAATTGGGCTAGCTTGATCAACAGAAACCAAAAACTGTGAGTCTCTATATAGGCAATAACAGTAACAAATTGAACTTAAAACCAAACAAGCAAATAATTTCACAAAAGAGGTAATTTGGGGTTCAAACCCTTACCTCGACTCCCTTTACAATGTTCTTTCTGTAGCAATTCAATTAGAATGAGATTCAAAACAAAGAGTAAGGACAAAGAAATAACCCTGTAATATAAATATTTCCAGTCTTTGCCCTTCAACCTACACACACATATAACATCCCGAAGGCCATACAGCATATTTCTAAACTAACACTTCTCAAATAAAAAAATGTTTGATATAGAAAGATACAGCACATTACTGTTATAAAATTATACTCAATGCAACAAGAAGATCAAGGAGTTAGGAAAGAAAAATGGCCAATTTCTTAAAGGAAAGAAAAAATTTCACTTGGAAGTTTAGCTATTGCTAAGGGATGGAATGTGTGTTAGGAGTCACTAATAAGCCCCTAAAGCATATATAAGTAATAATATAAAAGCCAAGCAGAAAAGGCTAGAAAAAAGATGTTATTGTTATAGGTTGCCTATAAGAAACAATTACTAAAAAGCCAACATACATAGGAGGATAACATTATTTGCATATCATCAGAAGAATACTATTAAATATTTGCATTGTAAGTGGTATCTAAAACAAAATGGACACGAATTCCAGTGCTTTAATAGAAAATTCCGTCCTGGAAAAATTCCTCCTTTATTCTCAAGTTGTTTCTATCTACAGCAAAATTTCCTGGAAGACATTTTAAATACCAGCATAACATTAGACAAGTCACAATTATTTACCTTCACTATCTTTTTTACTATTTAAAATAAAAAGCCAAAGCACAGGTCTGTGAACAAAAAAAGCATAAGAACAATCCCTCGCCAATACCCGTATTTACAAAGAGGCTCTGAATGGCCCACTATCCGAAGTGCTCCCTGTAGCCCAGAAATGAGCATCACAAGATTGACAGATAACAGAACATTGTCCTGGTCTCTTAAAGCTTTTGCTTTACACCAAGGATTTTAAGCCAGCAAAATACTTCAAAACGGACTATAAATGTATGAGATGTCAGGAGTTCATTACCTCAGTTCCATAAACAGGAAGGTCACTGAAAAGACAATCTTGGAATGTTTAAGAATCATGTGCCAACATTATCCCTTTCTCTTATCCTTTTTTCAGTCTTTCATTTATGGTCCATACAGCATATCTACTTGGATGTTATACACTCATCCCAAACTAAACATATTCAAAACATCTTTCCTAACTTTCCTAGCAGAGTCAGCAGGACCGATACACTCTGTTTCCCAAGCTTTTAACCTCCCCATAAATCTCTGGCTTTTCCGTTTGCTCACGTTAAATCTTGCTAACTTTTATTGTGTAAGAAGTTACATCTGTTCATCTAACATCACTGGAGTGATGTTACCTAACTACCTGGTAACCTCTACCCTCAATCCTTCCATTTATCCTTCACTCCCTAAAATCCTGTTTCTCAAGCATTATTTTCCATTTCATCCTTTGGCAAGGGGTACATAAAGAATTATATGAATAAAATTAGCATTTGTAGAGGATCTAGTATATCTCAAGAACCCTCATTATCACATTCAACCTCAAAGAAGTTAAGGTAAAGTAGGTTACCTGTGTTAGGGGGATGAAAGGAAAAGACAAAGTATTTTTATCATAAGGTTATTTCTTTATCCTTCATCTTCCCTTTGAACCTCATGCTAATTGAATTGCCACAAAAAGGACACTAATTTACTCAATCTATAGACTCCTACAGGGACAGATATTCTGAATCAGAGTACACTCCTCTTTATGCTATATCATGTTATTGTTATATAGAATGTTGCCTCTTGATTCTTCTAACCCAGAATGAATGAGAGTCACTTGGTTCTCACCTCAAAGTTATCATGAATAGTGGGGACATGTATCTACTGAGCACCTACTAGTATGTGCAAGGCACGTGGCTATGTGCTTTCATGCATGATTTAGTTAACCCTCATATGTACTTTGTGAGGTTCAGCACTATAGTTACCTCCATTTTAGAAATTTAAAAGGTAACACAGAAAGGCTAAGTTATTTCTTCAAGGCACACTAATTGGGAAGTAGTCACACTGTGACCCAAATCTAGGTCTGTATGACTCCAAAGCCCATATTCTGAACCATTCCTCTCTCATAAATATTAAGCTCCACCAAAAATTTCCATCTTACCTTGACGCCTTCACTTTTTCTACCTTGACAAAAATTTATCATCCCTTACATATTATGTTACTTCCCCGTAAATTAACTCTCTTCTCAAAAACACATTTTCTTTCTGCCTTCAAAATTCTACTTTATTCTCTTCATTTCATAAAAACCTTCTCAGATTAGTACCACACATTTCTAGTCTAGATGGTAGAGTACCAGCCACTATTCCTGGCCTTTGTTCTCTCCAAGTATTTTGTGCTTTGCTATAAAAAGCAAGTGTTAGGTGTACATATTTTTGTCACTTATATTAGCAGAGTCCAATTTAATCCCGTGAAGAACAAAGAACAGCAAGTCGCAACACTAGCAAACAATGAACTTAATTATATTTATGTAGATAACTTGGTGATATCCTAAGAATGTAATCTGGTAGGAAATTTTTCACATTCTGCAAAGTATAGTCTATCATTTCCCATTTGTAACCCCAATCTTCTCGTCTACCAAAACATGTCTGGAGTTCTGAAAATACCGAGGAGCCATAAACTACACACTACAAATGGAAGCGCTTTGCAGTTCAGTATAGCAATTGTTCACATGGATTACACGTTTCCTTAAAATTGTGAGAGTAAGAACCTATTGTTGAAAGTGTTCTTGGAAAATAAAAGAAAGAAAATGGAGAGAAAGAAAGGATGGCACAATCTGTTTGGCCTCGGGGTGCCAAATCCAAGGCAGTGGCTCTATTAGAATGTTTCCATCTACCATTAGAACAGGGCAGCACCAATCAAGAATGCATCCTCTACTTGAGACCTTTTGGGAAAATGTAACAAACACGATGGACATTCTTGAGACGGGCACTATTTGGAAAACTAAACTACAAATAGTTCAAAATGGCCCTTTATTACCCTTAATTATTACTATCTAGGTTCCTTTAAAGCATATTTTCATTCTAAAATTTTTAATATAAGGTCACATAGTCAAAATGCAAAAAAAAGTAAGACATTTTAAGTCATTTTCCTATTCCTGAATGCAAACACCTTGTCATTTTTAATCTCATTTTCAGTGAGGTTGGGTAATTTTGCTTGCATGTTTAAGAGTTACTTGTATTGTCTTTTCTGTTGACTGTCTTTTCCTATCTTTTGTCTATGTTTTACTGGATTAGAATCCCAAGTACATGGAACTGCTATAAATCAGTAATAAAAGCAAACCTAATATAAAACCAGGCAAAGGATGTAAATAGTAGCTCACAAAAATGTAAAAACAATTGGTCCATTGTAAGTCTTAGCCACTATCATACCAACATTATCACCCTAAAAACTTGTGAAAACGTGACACGGAGTTTGCGCTTCCCTCATTTCCTGTCCAATGACATGAGTCTCAGTTGACACATTTTCTTCTCTCATAGACATTTCTCAGACTACTCTTTCTAAAGTCTCCTCCTACCCTAGATAATCCCTCATAACATTTATCATGCTCTGAAATTACTGTACTTATTGACTTATTTATTGTCTGTCTCTCTGTACTTAATTGTATGGTCTTTTAGGGCAGCATTCTTGTCAGTTACGTTCACTGCTGTATTTCCAGTACCTAGAATAATCTCTGGCTCAGAGAAAGGAAATTATATTTATCCAATTGATGACACTGTTATAAGTTAAACTGAAATTAGGACCCTTATATAGTACAGATGGGAATATAAAAGGGTGTAGCCTCTTTGGGAAAAAGTCATGTAGTTCCTCAAAGGTTAAATATAGAGTTACCACATAATGCAGCAATTCCACTCCAAAGAATACACCAAAGAAAAATGAAAATATAAGTCCACACAAAAACTTGTACACAAATGTTCATAGCAGCATTATTCATAATAGCCAAAAAAGTGAAACCACCCAAATATCCATCAACTAATGGATGGATATAACATCCATTCAATGGAAAATTATTTTGCAATACAAAGAAATGTTGACACATGCTGCAACACTGAAGAACTTTGAAAACATAATGCTAAGGCAATCATAAAAGACCATGTATTGTATGATTCCATTGATTTGAAATGTCAAGACTAGGCAAACCTATAGAGACAGAAGGTAGGTAGACTAGTGGTTGCCTAGGGCTGGGAGGAGGGCGGAATTGGGAAGAAATAGGTATGAGACTTCTTTTGCAAGGTGATGAAAATGTGCTCAAAGTGATTATTGTGATGGTTACACAATTCTGTGAATATGTTAAAAATAAACTGAATTGTCCACGTTAAGTGGGTGAATTATATGGTATGTGAATTATACCTCAATAGAGTTGTTATTTTTAAAAGTTAAACTGAACAAAATATAAACTGAATTCTGATGCTTGGCACCCAAGGAATAGAAACATCCAACTACTTTGCTGGAACTGATGTGCGGAAATAGAAAGAAAAGAATGGAGGAGGGGGGAGGAAAAAAATCCCTTTCTTGAAATGCTAAAACATTCCACGGCTTGAGGCAGCCGGATGGCTCAGTTGGTTAGAGCCCGAGCTCTGAACAAACAGGGTTGCCGGTTCGATTCCCACCCGGGCCAGTGAGCTGCGCCCTCCACAACTAGATTGAAAACAACAAGCTACTGCTGAGCTTCTGAAGGGGTGTCCGGATGGCTCAATTGGTTAGAGCGTGAGCTCTCAGCTCTCAACAAGGTCGCCGGTTCTTTTCTGCGCCCCCTGCAACTAAAGATTGAAACTGGCAACTGGACTTGGAGCTGAGCTGCGCCCTCCACAACTAGATTGAAGGACAATGACTTGGAGCTGATGGGCCCTGGAGAAACACACTGCTCCCCAATATTCCCCAATAAACAAACAAACAAAAAACCATACACAACATTCTGTGGCTTGAAAAGACTATGTATTTATATATAATACAATTTAATGTTTCTTCTCTTCTCCAAACACAGAAGCTGATCTAGAACTGTAAAACACTGCCTTACTTTCTTTTGTCCAAAGCTCTCCTTATAAACCTCATTTTAGCAAATGTAGAACCAGCTCTCCACATACCATCACTCCTTAGGCCTACCATTGCTTCTTGGCATATTGCTGAGACGGGGAGAACATCAGAAAAGGCAGTTTTCAGTTGTGAGTTGTAACACTAATGAGGAGTTCACATATCGGGCAGGACCACATTCTATTATTTTACACCATTATGCCACTTTCCTAGGAATCTAGAAGCTAAATATATTTCATGGTAACACGTGCTCTAATTCCTTCATCTTTAATAAAGAATCGAGGATAAGACACTTTTTAAAGATCCTTCTCAACCTTTTAAGCTACTGTCTTTAGAGATATCCTATAATCAGTACAAATGTTTTAAGAGAATTAACCTGAGTTTAGACAAAGTTGATTTGTGTCATATGCCCCCCAACCTAAAACTTTTTGGTTTAAGGTACTCTTCAAGCTGCCTCTGAGATCCATGTTACAAAAGTTCCTAGAAAGTTGAGTGTAGTCTAAATAGGAAAGGCCCAGGCTTTGGGGCTAGATACTCTTCAATCTGAATCCAGCATTGTCACTTAGCCATGTAACCTTAGGCAAGTTACTGAACTTTGCTAATGCTCAGTTTTCTAACCTATACAATTAGGGTAATACAAATTTATGGTGGTATTACAAGGATTTAGCAAGAAAATATAATATTTTTTTTTCATTACCAGCACTTTCTTGGCATACTGCAGGAACTTATTGCTGTAAATACTTATTTCTTCTCCCCCTTTGCTCCTCCTCCTAATCATAACTCAATAATTAGGACCCAAGCATAAAGCTCAAAAAACTCTTAAGCCAAGTTGCATGCTAGAGCACCACAGAAGCAGTATCACATAGTGGTTAAGATTACACAGATTCTGGAACTTCCAGATATAAGAACATAGCAGTATACATATTTTTTTTAAATCTCAGCAAATTTCAGCATCATAACTAGACAGAGCATTCAGGAAAGAATAAACCTACGCATGATGTCTTCTACAAGAGTAAGTGACAAGGAATCCTCCCCCCACGTCCTGAAATATAGATGAGTGTGGCCACAAACATCCAATAACGGCAAAGAGAAGTGGTGATGGCAAAGAGAAATACAAAAGTGACAGCCGTGGAACCCAGAACTCACCAGTACAAAATCACCCCCACAGGGAAAAGAACCAATGCTACGTGGGATCCTAGGCAAATGAAGCTGAGAATAACTACTGAAACTGGAAGGAGTCTATACAGGCTCCAAGTCATGGAGGAAAACAATTTAAAAACTGAAGACTCATTAAATGATATAACTGTCTTTCAATCTGACCTCAGAACAGTGGTTTATACCTCCACAGGGAGACATAATCTGAGGACCCGCCCCAGAAAAAACTGCGAAGACTTTAAATTCATTCAATAGTCTGTTGATTTTTTTGAAACCATCACAGATACAACATAGGACAAAGAAATTATGTTAATTTTGTTCGGAATCCTATTTTTAGCATAACAAAGGAAGATACAAGTATAACATCAAACACAGGAAGTAAAAACCCTGTGATCTTAAATTTGAATTAGAATTATCAATGAGAACTCACTTTCCCCCCCTTTCTTTTCCACAAGCAAACAACCCAATAGTATTAAGTACCCATACTATGGTCTTCATATTTCATTCCTCAATAAAAAGAACCATGGCTCTTTGGAGAAACGGTAGATTCTAGGTCTAATGCTAGGAATATATAAGCTGAGCCTGGCATGTTGTGCTGCGCCAGAAAGTAATAAGGTATAAATGCTAATAATGAAGTCTTGTCAAAAGGAGATCGAGCCAGGAGATCCCATTGGACAAATGTGGGGCAATTTTAGCATCAAAAAGTGTAATGCCTGCAACTGATTAAAACATGCTGTACATACAAAAAGCCAAGAATCCATAATAACTACTAATAGAAAAAAAGAAACAAATCAAGATTTATACACCAATGGAGGATACATACTAAGGTACCTCATTACTCTGGAAATTGACAATTAAAGGGAAAGAATTAAGCATTTTATGCTGCCTTTCCAAGTATGAATTGTATTTCAGGATAGTCAAATAGCCACTGTGGATCGAATAAAGCTCTTCTAACGAGTTGTGGCTAATAAATGAAGGAATAACATAATTGGAAATCACCATTTTCAACCCCTAAGAAATTCAGTAATTCAAGCACTGATCATCCATGGATGGTAAAACCATTAGGTAAAGGATGATGAGTGAGAAACTTAACAATGAAAAGAGCAGGCTTAGCACTACTGGAATCAACCTTAGCATTACAAAAAGTAAGACAGTCAAACTTTATGGCTGACATGATAAAATATGAATCTAATCAAGCCTTTAGATATAACTTCCAATCTAGAAAAAATTCAGAGAACACAAGCATAAATAAAATAATGCCATGAAAAAGTAATAAACATAATCCAGAATGTGAGGCACTCTACAGGATAACCATTCTGGTTTCTTCAAGAAGTCAACAGTGTGTGGAAAACACTGGTGGCTGGTGGGGTGAGGGTGGCGGTGAGGGGGAAGGCTGTCTGTCTGTCCATTGTAGTTTAAAAGACAGTTAAGAGTCCTAACAAAATACAGTGAATGGACACTTAGATCCTGACTCAAACAATCCAACTATAAAAAGGCATAGGTTAGACAATCAGGAAATCTGAATAGATATTAGATGATATTAAGATAAAGTCTTATTAATTGAAGAACTTACTAATTTCATGAAGTGTGATATTGGCACTGTGGTTTATGTGAAGAAAGCATCTTTTTGAAAAGCAAACAAGTATTTAGAGATGAAATAATACGGTATCTAGAATTTGCTTTAAAATATTCTAGCAAGAAAAAGGCTGTGGAGGGAGATATGAAACAAGTATAAAATATTGATGGTGGTTAAATCTAGTTGATGGTTATATAAGAATTCACCATATACTCTACTTTTTTGTATGTCTGGAAATCTTTATGAAGTAAAACGTACAAACCAATGAATAAAAAATAGAAATACCAAAAAACAAACAAAAACCAGTATGAGCTCTAAAAACAGACTGCTGGGGAACTGAATCCTAGCTCTACCACTTGTTACTTGTGTGAATTTGGGCAAGTCACTTAGCTTCTATAAGTATGGTTCTCCTTCCATCAAAAAGAGGAAATAGTACCCCCTTTTATTAAATTTGAATGAGATAATCCATATAAAGTAGATAGAATGTTTCTAGTACATAAAATGTCCAATGACTGTCAGCCATTGTCATCATTACTTAGTGTTATTGTAGAGGATGTGACAGCAAAGACTCCTGAATAGTTCTTTATGTAAAGAGCCAATGTTTCTTCTTCGTCAAAATTTGTATTTCTTTTTCAAAAACACAGGTAAATACACAAAACAAAATATCTATAGATAACTACTTTTCCTTTTCTGTTATTCAGCTTTTGGAAAATTAATAAGCACAAACATTACTATCACCAATATAATAGCAAAGGCCAATTGTTCCAAATTTTATACTATTTTTCAATTACATTTAAGTGACACGGTGTTATCAATATTCTATCTACAGTTCATGGTTCTATTTTTAAATTTACATTTGCTCTAAAATGATACATAAAAAATTATACTAATAACAAATCAAAGAAACATACAAAGCAATCTTTTTTCAACTAAAAGCTAGAAATGTTTTTCTCGTTTCTAAAATAAAATCAGTTTGGTGCTCAGAATACATATGCTTTACATAATACAAAAAAAGAATCCCTTTTGTAAATAAAAAAAATTATACTGAAGTCTACAGAGCTGAGGCAACTGATAAATTTTTCCTTTCACTTTTAATCAGGCTTCCTGTTATAAGAGCTCAGCAGACAGTGACGCGAGACACTGCCTCCCAACTTCGGTTCACCTTTGCAGTTCCACCAGGGACACCATGTCAAGATTGTTCAGCTTTTTTGATGAGTGCTGCGTGGGTAACTAATGTGTAAATGCAGATACGTATAGAAAGCAGTTTTGACAGTGATGTATTGCAACTGGTTCCAGATGTCGGGAAGGGATGCTTGGCCAGGCATCTGGGGCTCCACGGCCTCACAGCAGTGCCAGGACCAAGCGAATCTTTAAAAGACCATGGCACTTGCATTCTTCAATTAGAATCATCCGAAAACAATTAACTTTGCGTCTCTTCTTGCAGGAAAACACTAAAACATTTCTACTTTGTTTCTTGTTTTTCTTTGAAAGAAAGGGAGGTCAAAAAATTGAGCATCCTAACAGTTTAGTTGCAAGGAAAACTTCAAAGAAACTGCTGAGATGTTCTAAATTAAGCAGATATTCATGTCACATATGAGAATTTTAACTAAATTGCACCCAAACTTGAAAATATACAGAAGTTTAAGCAACGCTTGATTAGCAAAGTAAATGTCAAGATTACTCATCTAACCATATTAAAATTCCTAAGAAAATATTAACATTAACATGGTACATATATCACAATAATTGTAAATCAAATCATCAAGCTTATCTCTCCTTTTGCTGTCTATAAACCTGACAAGTGTATTTAGCTAAAGAAAATGGACTGCAGTTGCACTGACTTTAAAAACTAAATGATAAATTTTGTAATAATATATTTCCAAAATAAAATACTAGAAAAGAAGGACTGACAAGCAGTATGTGAATAAATGAAATTTCTGGTCCACTAGCTAATGAAGTACAATGAGATATATACAAAAATTCCAAAGTAGAAAGACATTATCACAATTATGCAATGAATAGCCTTTAACCTTTAAAATTGATAAAGTTGCACTTTCTACATGAAAAATGTTGTAGCACAGCTCCAACATAAGCATTTGGCCTAATGGGAATTTTTTCAAACAACCTGTCTGTCTCCCTCTTCTTTCAATACCAAACTCCCAGCTCCAATCAAAAAAACTCTCAAGGGATCACCTTCAGCTACATTCTCTCCATGTGGTTTTGCTATAGGCATTTTCTCAGTGATCAAGGAAACTGCAGAAAGCATGCGTTCTGTTTATCCTAGAACAAAGAAGGTGACTTGGGTTACTGATTTTCAGTATCAAATCAAAGGCTTTGAAATACTTTTAATAGAAATAAGGGCAAACAAATTTGTCAGAATGATGTTTAGAATGCTATGTTCCTTTTGATTTCCTAATAAATTGAATAAATTGAACATTCTAAATACATTATAAAACTTTTCATCTGAGAGAGAATCTTGTGGTCAATAAGTTCCTGTTATCGGTTAACTAGAGCCCAAAGCTGATATGTTTTGTCTGATGTAAGTTGATATGCTTATTGAAAGGTGAAGAGTAATTTTAAAAACTGACCAATCTTATTTTTCCAGATGGATCATCAAATTTATTTCTAACCTTGCATTTAAATGATCAACCAGTCATAAGAATACATTAAAGAGTAGTGCAGACAGCCGAAGAGCTGTAAAGTATTTATTCCCATCTCCCCTTTTATAGGGTTCTGTTATGACAAATCTTTATTGTGACATGAATATTGACACACTACAACTTACAGAAACCTTAATTTTGGTCCTATCCTATATATGATGGTTTTGATTCCTAATAAATTATGTTCAACAAATACAGTTGGAGCATTTTTATACTCAAATATATGGGAAATTTCTCTAGGCAGTACAATTACACATATCACATCTGGCAAGTCAAAAACAAAATTATTGCCTAGTAAAAATATGGATACAATGACTTTTGTGTCTTGTTTATCTTGTCAGTTTACCAATAACTCAAAATAAATCCTCTAGATAACAAACTAGTACTTCCAAAAAAGCAAAATACAAATTACTATATCCAGCAAAAGTCCAAACTTTAAACTACTGACATCTATATCCAACACATAAAGACACACAGTAGACTCACGTCCTAAATGAATTAACTTTCTGATTCTGAAAAATAAGTGCATAATTCCAGAACAAATCTTACTGCTTTGTCTTACTGCTGATAGCAATGTAAATTGGTATAACCACTTTGGAAAGCAGTTTAGCAACATCGTGTAAAGTTGAATACACACATACTCTATACCAACATTTCTATTTCTACCTATACACCTCAGAAAAATTCTTGCATGTAAACAAGAATAAGTGTACAAGCATATTTATAACAGCAAAACTTTTTAAAACAATTTATGCACCCATCAATTGTGAAATGCATGTGAACTTCATTTTCACAATGGAATACAACAAAGCAGTTAAAACAAATGAAATCAATCCACAGGTATCAAACTGGATACACTTGGAAAACAACAGTGAAAAAGAGCAAGCTACAAAACAATATATGTATTATGTGTATGCTATAGATATGTGTTATATGTATATCAATGCTAAAATGCTAACTATATATTACTTATGAACACATACATATAAAGCAAGTTTTTTAAAAATTCAAAGAATTTTTAAAAGAATATGTACCAACTATAAGGTAAGCACTACTTTTGTGTAGGTAGTGAAGTTGGTGGGCTGTAGGATAGGGAATCTTCAACTATATATATAACTGGGGTTGTTTTTTAAAATTAATATCTAAAGCTGATATAGAAAAACGTTAACATTCATTAAATTTGACAGTAGGGAATATGGATGGCTGTGTGCTTAAAACATATCACAATTAAAAAATTAATATGTAGGGCCGGCCCGGTGGCGCAGGCGGTTAGAGCTCCATGCTCCTAACTCCGAAGGCTGCCGGTTCGATTCCCACATGGGCCAGTGGGCTCTCAACAAAAAAAAATAAAATAAAATAAAATAAAATAAAATAAAATATTATTTAAAAAAAAAAAATTAATATGTAAAAATTTCATATACCCTACATGACCCTTTACTTCAGACAGAATTTCTACCGATACCTCATTCAAATACATTCATTTACACACTGCATCATTTTGTTAGGTTAAAAATTATGCCCATAATTGAAGGACAGAGCAATCTAGTCTTCCCAATAAGGTCTTCACACAATCAGTTGAACTGTCTGAAAATACTTCTTACTGATATTACCATTATTATGTTTTTGTATAATTCATAATCATAGATATATTTTCAAAGGAAAGATTTCCCTAATCACCAATGACCCTACATTAATCAGTGGATATTCCAGACAAGCTACAGTCACCAAGCACTTATAATATCTGATTTTCATTTCTGTCTGAAATGTCATTTAAAACATTGTGAGGAAACAGGAAGGTTATTCCTGCTTCATTTGTGACAAATAATCAAGACATAAGAACAGTAAATAAATAATTTGATTTTCAAGTAAGGAAGCATTTTCTTTTTCAAATAAAGAATCCTACATATGAAAGATCTGAACCATGAAAAGTAGATAAAAATCATTCCTAGGAAGAATTTAATAAGACTGTGGTGAATAAAGGAATTTATTAGGCTAGAATCTCTATGTCTATATTCAACTTGAGCAATTTACTCCCAGAATTAAATGTTTTAACTTTTGGAACTACTTAAATATTAATGTTATTGCCTTTCTCATTCAAAGATACTATGGAAGAATTGAACTGGTTGGAAAATGTCACCCATAATTAACATTTAAAAGTGTCTCCCAATCAAAATTAAGTAGATATATATAGGATATTCTAGCAAAGCCCCCAAATTAGATTCTAAAATAAAGGAAGCCACTACATTAAACGCGGTGATATCACAATCATAGATTGACACTCTAAATCCTAAAACCGAGAAGAAAAGGAAAAAAAAAACAACAACAAAGGAAAATAGATCCTGGTTATCAGTATAGCATAGCTGAAGTAAACAGTGATGTGATGTTTACTTGTAAAATGAGAATTCTTCCTAAATCGGTGGTTTTCAAAGTGTGGCCCAAGAATCCCTGGGCACCTTCAGCAGTCTGGCAAGGTCAAAACTATATTCATAATGTTACTAAGATGTTGCTGCCCTTTATACTCTCATTCGCTGAGTATACAATGAATTTTACAAAGAGCTACATAAAGTTATATTACAACAGACTAAATACAGAACAGATATAAGAATCCAGCTGTTGAAGTCAGACATTGAAGAAATTTGCAAAAACTGAAAAACAATACCACTATTTTAATTTTTTTCTTTTGGAAACCATGAGTTGTTTTTTATTTTTAAAATGTCATTTTTGTCCAAATGCAATTGGTTTATTATTGTTATTTTAAAATAAACTAACATTTTTTTAAATTTCTAACATGGTAAATATTGATAGATACAGTCGACGTTAGTGGAAGCTCTCTAGGGTTCTCAATAATTGTGAGTGGCAATGGAAAGGGATCGTGGAAACATAAAGTTTGAGAACCAATGCCCTACATCTCCAAAGATGTTATAAAACTTTATTATGACCTAACATAGAAAACATTCTTTAAAACTATCATCCAAAAAAAGAGTTATCTCCCCTTAAAGTCATAATAACATTACATACATATATACATTTATATATATTAAATTCAGTGTTTTAAAAACTATCTTTGCAACTTAAAATCAGCATTAAGATGAAAGCAATGAATAGCATAAAGCACAGAGATACATAAAATCCATTTTGTGAGTAGTATGTAAAGTGAACACAAGTAAACACACAGGGTCATAACATTTTTTTTTATAAAGTACAAATTTTTATATGCTAGAGTAACTGGGGTAAATTTTAAAACGTTTATAATGAGCAGCAATTGTAGGCATTCGCAAAGGCAAGCAGGCAATGTTCATTTCCCCCCTTTCCCACACCTGTATTTGAGTTTCAAACCTCACAGTGGCTTCACAAAATAGGGCTGTTCTATGAAATTTCACACACAAGATACATACTTGCTAAATGGGCAAACATAGGCCAGTGAGCCTTAATGAATGACAGTGGTTACTGACAAAGAAAGATACACATTATTTTTTTAGCTATTTAGCATAAAGCAATTTTTTAAAAAACCACAAGTGCATACCCAAATTATACAACTGCTAAGATGGAAGACCTATAAAATCCCCAAGATCAACTACTCGTTAGTGTGTGTTTCATAAGTATGAAGTACAGAATTAAGGTTGAGGATGTCACAGTACATTATGTAGAGTTTTAAATAATAATCCAATACAATCAGCCATACACAGAGATGATACCCTGTATGAATGTATGGGAAAACATTAATGAAATATAAGCACTTATTATACAGCCTTTCTTCTACTACAAACTACAATCCAAATTAAACTCAAACAAAGCTTCCTTTCAAAACATGTTGTAAACTACTGAAAAAATTTGTTTATAAAAACAATGTTACCTATTAGATCTCAGGAAAATACCAAGTTTCAACATGAAGAAATATATCACTTTAGAATGATACAAAGAGGTGCTATCATTTTTAGTAAAAAGTACAATGAAAAACCACATCTAGGTAAAAAATGCTTTTAAACTCTGGAGAACGACAATAAGTACATCTTTTAAAAACAATTTTCAGTGATTAGTAAAGAATTGTCCCAGATCTTCTGCACAACAGACCTAGAGGAAAAACATTACCAAGGCTACATGTAAGAGTGTTCTTTACCCGACTATTAATTGGGCACTAGCACAAAGTCCATTCTTTTAATGCTACACTTTAATGCAGTGTATAGAAGTTAAAAATATTTATACAAAATTTTTCTAACAAAGAAACAATAAATTAGGTTCACAAGCATGTTAGCTCCCTGCCACTGTTTACAACGCACCTTTAAATATTAAATTTTAAGTTTAGTTATTTAGGAAAAATTACATAATTCTTCATAACACAGTTTAAAAATAACTCCACTATTAATGCAGGCCCTTTATTTAATCACAGGCTAATTTACTCCTGACAGAAAGTAAATTCCACTATTTTCTGTGAGGCTTTATGAAATTGCCATCATTTTTAATTAATTCTTAATTAAAATATATTACACCACAGCTTCTACCCATCTCTCTTGATATTCTAACATAATCAATTCAAGACCATTTACATATCATTAATTAAAAGCCTTCCTCTCTCATCCTTAAAATCATAATGAGGCTCTATTTCTCATTAGCAGCCTTTAAGGGATAAAATAACAATAGAGTCAAAAATGAATGGTAATTTTTTAAAAAATATTTCATACCTTTAAAAACAATATAGTGGACAGTGTGATTTTCAAAATTTCTCAACTTTGGGGAATTGCTGAATTCTTTCTCTGTTTTTCAACAACATGGAGCAACAATTGGCTATAATTTGAAACTAATCTTCAAATGAGATTTTAAAAATAATAGTAGCATCTTTGAAACCAGGGAAAACTGAATAGATTTCTACATCTGGACAATGACAAGTCTTACCATGAATGCTACCAACAATTTACTTACTATAGAAGAGTGAAAAGGAAACAATTCACATTACCTTGTCTTTATTTCCATTTTTTTAATTGTCTTAAATCTTCAGAAATGGTGTAATCTAAACCCTCTATAGGAATCCTTTGCTTTTAAAAGGATTCTTTCTTTCAACTACAAGTCCATTATTAATAGCTCGTAAATCTTAAGATGCAATTAGAAAAATAAAATTGAAGTTTCTATCTCTATGCATTTCTTACTAGCTTACCACTGTCAAGAATGAAGTATCTGTGGTTACATGAAGAACTGAAACAGAGAAGCTAGTAGAAAGTTCTATAATTAAACTCCAGAGCTATGATATGTTTTACACATTCTTAAATGAGCTGTGATATATGCTGGTACCATAAAAAGTTATCATTTATTAGTAATGAAAAGTAAAAATTAACCACCTATTCAATGATTTTACCTCTTCTGGAGGCTTTAAAGCCAAATACATCTCGAGAGAAGATTTATAGTAACTCATGACTTTTAACCCCGTTTTCAATATTTTGGCTGTAAGTTACAAAATTAATACAACCTCAACTGTGATTACTTTTATGATTAGTATAAAATAAAATTTCATTGCTTTTCTTTTCCTTTGAGCAACTGCAGCAGTATTTGCCTACTACCAAAAAAAAAGGCTGACTTTGACTTAAACCTTAATTTGTTAATATTTTTCAGACCTTATCATTCACAATTATATTTCAAAGCCAAACTGTGAACAAAAATAGGAACCAAGTAAGTATCAAAATGCGACCGAAAGAAAATAATGCCACATAATAGAGGAAATAAAATCAGACTCATGTCTTGGAAATTTTATGCAGACTTACTGTCACCAGCATTAACTATATCTAGGTGCTTCATATCAGGCAAATCAGATTTATATCACTGTCTTCTGTCAAATGCAGGTGCTCCACCACAACTTGTCAAGACAGCCTGTCTGAATCTTCACACGTCAGACAGAATCACAGCACTTGGTGTTTTGGTCTGTTGACAGCAATTTATTTTGATGTGTTGTCACAATATGGAATTCTTCAATGCTCTGTACCATGGTGCCAATAAGTCCCACTATACTTTTTTCTACTGCCAGATGCTACAGGTTTAGTAAGGGGAGAGGGCAAAGTTTTGCCTTACTTTTAAAACCCCTTTATTAAAGCTCTTAGTAGTTAATTGACAAGAGGAGATGAGTGCTAAACAGAAGCAATAATTTCAAGACAGTCCTCAATGCCAACTTCTAACATCCTGTTTAACACCACAACCAAATAATCTGGGTGAATCAAAGACGACCAGTCTGTTGGGAACAACCAGAGATGTTCAAACTCCTGCAAGTAAAACTCAGAATAGTCCATCCTAAGACTAAACAATAGCTTGGGCTACACATCCAGTGTGGTCAATTGTTTTTCTCAGTTCTTTCACAGGGCTGCTTTCAATCCCATAGGAAAAACTTCAATTCAGTACAGTGCAAACATTTATTATGTACCTATGTGTAAAGCCAGGCACTAGGGGATACAGGAGAATGAGATGATGAATGTGAATAGATTTCTTTTGGATTTTTTTAAAATTCATTTTCCAGAAATCTGTACAAATTCCACATTGCTCCTCCAACAATATAAAATACAACTTACACAGGAAATACAAAAAAGACAACTAATTAAATGTGACAGAAGATAATATTCACAAAAAAAGCTCAGAGAAGTTTTAAACTTTGTAATCTTTTCCTATTGTATATTAAGCTTTCATATTAAAAACTGCTATCTAAAATCAAATTAAAAATAGCACAGGTTTATACTAAATATATATTTTTTCACTCATAAATATAGATTTGTCAGTATCTACATCTAAACCCTTTTCTTATAAGCAGGAAAGATGTCAATACTATTTGCATGTTTCCTATTTCCACATGGTTCAGTTATTCTAGGATTAGAATTTTCAAATTAAAAAATAAAGTTCAGCATTCTCTTGAAAAATTAGAAAGTAAAAATTAGCTCTAGATTTGGAATTATATGTTGAAAACTTCAATGTTAGAAAAAAGTTCTAGGGGGATCAAAAATATGGTGATGGAAGGAGAACTGACTCGGTGGTGAACACACAATGGGATTTATAGACGATGTGATACAGAATTGTACACCTGAAATCTATGTAATTTTACTAACAATTGTCACCCCAACAAATTTTTTAAAAAGTTCTTATCAAATTGGTAGTATTTTAAACAAGCAAGTAGTATATGCAATGGATTCAAATAATAAAATTCCTTTTTGAAAAAGAATGAATCACAAGTCTAAGCACAACTTAAAAATAATCAAGTACAGCTATGTAATAACAAGTATATAAGGCTCATTTTCCAACTTCACAACTTAACTATAAGAAATGTGTTTATATTTATGAGCAGAGACTCTGGTAACACTTACCATCTACAACTTATCTCCAAGGAATTCCACTATAATTTTTTAAAATCTAACAATCCTATCTTCCCTGTGAGCTAAGTGGGCAGTAGAACAAATGGTCTTTTTAAAAGCTTTATGTAACAAAAAAATAAGACAAAAGATTTTACAGTGAGTCAGAATCCAAGCTGAACAAAGACTTCCAAACTGAAAATGATTCCATGAAATTATATTCTATGAGTTCTTAAATTAGATAAGTCTAGGAGAGCTGTCTTTTGGCACCACTCTAAAAGGCATTATTCACATAGGATTTTACAAATGGTGCAACCTGGAGCTGTGTAAGTCAACAAATCTGAATCTAAAGAAAGAGTCAATGAAGTTAGTGTGTGTGTGTGTGTGTGTGTGTGTGTGTGGCTGTGTGTGTTTGTGGGTGTGTGTGTTCCTTCCAGAAAAAGAGAGGTATAACTATGGCCCAAACCTTAGTCTACTCTATTAGAAGGAGGTTACATCACCACATAAATCACAAGTATACTCTAGTCTCCCTTCAAGATCTCTAAGAAAATGAAGCTTTGAATAGTATTGGAGTGTGGGACACACATACTTTTGATGAAGATCTGTCGCAGGTTGATTTTTACCTAGTAAATAAGTATGACAAGCAAACAATAAATGTGTATGATTCAATACGTGCTATATCCAGAATGCATTATCTAATCCACTTGAAAGAACCCAATCAAACTGATACAACCAAACTACCTATATGTAGCCTTTATAGACTGGCACTACTAACAACTCTTCACTCTAGTTTCATGAACTGATTTTAGAAAGAATGGGAAGTAAAAAATGTTGGTTAAAAAAGGTAGTTAAGGGCAGCCGGTTGGCTCAGTTGGTTAGAGCGCAGTGCTCATTAACACCAAGGTCGCTGGTTCGATTCCCACGTGGGCCAGTGAGCTGCACCTTCCACAACTAGACTGAAAAACAACAACTTGACTTGGAGCTGATGGATCTTGGAGAAACACACTGTTCCCCAATATTCCCCAATTAAAAAAAAATAGTAGCTTAACTCTCACTGAACAGATGAAGAGCAGCTTACACATGCACAGATATATTAACCTACAGAAAAATGAAACCACGTAAGATCACTAGTGTTCTCCCCGAAACAGAAAAAAACTCCATCATCTGATAACCTAAAAACAAGACAGAACAAGAAGATAGAGATTAAGAGAGCTGGTGAAAAAAAGTGCTGGAATTCTATTTCAAAGAAGATATGGCACAAAGACCTTGGAGGGATGGGGGAATGACTAAAAACTTGAGGAAACTGATAGCCCTGTACCCATTTAAAAACAGTATAATGAAAATAGACTAATTGCACTATGAGTTGAAAGAATTGGGCTCTAATCTTTACCCCAGTTCTGCAACTCACTCAGGTAACTGACCTTCAGTAAATCTTTACTTATCTTCTACATTCTCAGTTTCCTAATTTGCAAAACAAAAATAATACATGTCCCACCTACATCAAGGTTGTTATGAGGATTAAATAGGTTACGTAAAAGTATTCTGAACAGTATAAAAGCACCATAAAAACATTCAAGAACAACTTGGGATAATGAAAAGCAAGTATCACGTTTAGATCCTCTGGTTCAAGATAGCAAACTGAGCATGTGTTTGATTTCCCTTTTTCCATTGTAAATTCCCACTGATAGGACAGTAAAGGAAGGGTATGAGTACATTGAGAATGGGGTAAGGACTGCAGAAGATCAGAGCTTGACAAATTTATGGAAGACAGATAGCAAATAATATTACACTGACAAATACACCATAGTTGAGAAGACCCAGATTAAATAATGAGAAAGAGTTGTAGTAGAAGTAGGAACAAGTTTTCCCATCAAAGACTGGGAGATGCTCTAAGCTTGGACAGAGAGCAGCAATGGAAAATAGGGCAATAAATTAAAAGGTTTGGGGGCAGCCGGATTGCTCAGTTGGTTAGAGAGCGAGCTCTGAACAACAAGGATGCTGGTTCGATTCCCACATGGGCCAGTGAGCTGCGCTCTCCACAACTAGATTGAAGGCAAAGAGCTGCCACTGAGCTGCCGGAGGGACGGCCGGATGGCTCAGGTGGTTAGAGGGTGAGCTCTCAACAACAAGGTGGCCGGTTCAATTCCCACATAGGATAGTGGGCTGTACCGCCTGCAACTAAGATTGAAAACAGCGACTGGACTTGGAGCTGAGATGACTCTCCACAATTATTCGGTTGGTGCAAAAGTAATTGCAGTTTAAAAGGTTAAAAATAATTGCAAAAACTACAATTACTTTTGCACCAAGCTAACAGATTGAAGGACAACGACTTGGAGCTGATGGGCCCTAGAGAAACACACTGTTCTCCAATATTCCCCAATAAGATTAAAAAAAAAAAAAGTACTCATTAAAAACAAAAAAGAAGGTTTGAACAACACCTGGGCCATTTGGTCCCTCCCCACACTTTCCATACAGAAACCCAAACACTAAAAAGAACATCATTTGCCGCTAGGAAAAAGCCAGATAACTGTTCTATTAAAAGTATAACAGAGGAGGGGATACTATCTTCCTCGTCTTACATAATGAAAGTCTAGAAATACAACCTGCAGTTGATGAAATAATTAGAATGTAATATTTGTTACGAAAATAACAAATAGCAATATTTTTAGTAGCAAAACTAAAAATATTATAACTAACAAAATGAGAGAGTAAGAGGAAGAAAAGAGGTGGGAGATAGTATAAATAAACCAAATTACTCACCATGGAAAAACTATATATTCGTACATAGTTTAAAAGTGCAATTTAAATGTATGGTGGGTAACAAGAAAACTAAAAAACAGAAAGATGAAGTCTCCTATATCCGAAGAAAAGATATAGGAAGGAAACATAGAGACTACAGAACTTTTTCAACTGTGAAAGAGAAATACTTTCATATTAAAATTATCTGCTAGCTACTTGAAATATATCCTTTTCAAAATGGACTAACTCAAAAAGTTAGTCTGAGGGACATAAAAATCTGACTACAAAGGTCTGATATCTTTCAACCTTTAGAAAAAATAGACATAATTCTTCAGGTCTGAGGAAAAATTATCATCCTAAGCACACAACTAAGGAAAAAGGAATGTAACTGAGAAATAAGGAAGATTTCATCTTTCAGCATTCTGATAAAAGATGAGTCATAAATAAGGGGCTATAATTCCTTAATCCTTCAGGCTGCAGAATGGCAATTGGGAATAGTGTTTTCAACCTCAAATTCCTATTCTGGAAGTTGTTAATCGGCTTGAATGGTGGATGGCTTAATTACATAAGGACCACATTAATGTCTCAAAGGAGGGAGCGTGATCTGATAGGAGGTTTTAATTTGAAACACTCTTCATAAAATTAAAAATGAATGCCAAACTGACTATAATCTGTGCCTCTGTGGAGAAGTAAAAGGCCAATATAGCTATAAGAATACAGTGTAATCAATTGGGCTTTGAGGCCAAATTGATCCAGTACCAGTCAATAATCATGAATGTTACTCACTGGATGGTCAAAAGGCAGCAGTCTCGATTTCTGTTTCAGCTAGGTGTTTCTACAGGTTATTTTCAGGCAATTAGAAAAACTGTTTATATATGTGAAAGGATGTTTTCATACTATTCATACTCTCTGGAATTACTCTATAGGACTGAAAATCCTAGGATACAAGTGTATCTAGGTTAGAGCATTAATGTTAAATAGAACAGTACAGCTGGGAAATTTTGGGTCCATTCTGTTCTGTTCTACAGTTTTACTAGCAAGTTAGCATTCCAAAAAAAGGGGGGGAGGGAGATGGAAGAAATTGGCTAGTTCGAATCTATATAAAGCTAAAAGTTAACAAGGGTAATAGCTCTTTTCAAAGTATATGAAAGTATAATAACTAGAGGAACAGCAAGATCAAACATGAAAGTGTCCCTCTTTGGAGGGGAAAGTCTGTCTGATAACTGTGATCCTTCCATGGCTTTCTAGGACCCAGGACCATGTGTTTGCCTTAGCTGTTGGACTCTACAGCAGTGCTGAACAAAAAAAATAGTAATACAATTCATATGTCATTTCAAATTTCTAGTAGCAAAATCTGAAAAGAGAGAAACTGATAAAATTAATTTTAATTCAATACATCCCAAATATTACCATTTCAACATGTAGTCAGTATTTTAAAAGACTTTTAAAGAGATATTTTACATTGTTTTCAGTCTTTGAAAATTGGTGCGTATTTTACCCCTACAGCACATCTCAAGTCAAACAAGCCGCATCCTAAGTGCTCAACAGCCTAAAGTGGCTAGTGGCTGAGACACTCTGATTTGAGAAGTTCTCATTTCAATTCGCAGGCATGACTTAGTGGGAGCAAAGGACTCTCAGTTGCCAAGTCAACTATAGTTTCCTATTATCATATGGAATCCAGCAAGAGTCTTCTGAGTTGTATTGTGAGGGCCAATTGGATTGGTGGAAGGAACACATTTGTTTCCCTGCACTCTTTACTAAAATCCTACTATAAAGACAATAGAAAAGCAGGGGGAGCCCCACTTCTTCTCCAGAAGATTAGAAACCAGGCTTACACACCTGCCCCACCTTCTTCTCTCCCTTTCTAGTCAGGAGATTGGTGGAAACCTCTCAGGGGAACGGACCTGCCTAAGAGACAAATATCTGACAGCGGGATGTCCACACACCAAACTCATCACCCTACAGTAACGACTATCAAAACCAAGAAGCTCCACTCACATACATTGAGTTTTCAGTCAGCTTTTAAGTGCCTGAAGCTTAAATATTCTTCTATTTTCAAGCATTTACTGAGAGCCTACTACGTGCCAGGCACTGAGGATACAGCTGGGAACAAAACAAAGTCCTCTCTCAAGGAGCGAACATTCTAAAAAAAAGGAAAAGAGAAAAATAGACAACAAACAAATACAGCATATAGAGCAGAAACAGAAACAAAGCTGCTAAGGGGGATAGAGTGTAATGGGCAGGAGGAAGATCAGGAAGGGCAGCAATCATGTCTCTGATGAGGACAGATTCGAGCAAAAGCAAGAAAAGAGGAAGGAACCACACAGATGTCTGGGCAGAATGTTCCAGGCAGAGAGAAGGGCAAGTATAAAACCCCTGAAAGGTGAGTGCACTTGGTCTACTAGAGGAACACCAAGAGGCCAGCTTGGCTGGAGCAAAATGAGTGGCAAAGAGTGATGGGGGCGGCCGGGGTGGGTAACAGTAACAGGAATAGTAAGACAGAGGTTGAACCTTGAAGACTCTAGTAAACAGGGACTGATTTTTTATTTCAGGTGGAATGGTAAACCATGAGAAGACGAGTGACATTATCTGACTTACGTTTTAAAAGAATCACTTTGCCAGCTGTGTAAAGAAATGACTGTAGGGGGCGGCCAGATGGTTCAGTTGGTTAGAGCGCAGTGTTCTTAACGACAAGGCTGCCAGTTTGATCCCCACACGGGCCACTGTGAGCTGCACCTTCTGCAACTAGATTGAAACAACTACTTGACTTGGAGCTGAAGGGTCCAGGAATAACAGACTTAAATAAATAAAAGTTTAAAAAAGAAATGACTGTAGGACAGTGTGTGGAGGTGGAAAGAGAGAAATCAATTAGGAGGCTATTGGAATAGTCCAATCAAGACAAAGGTTGCTTGACAAACGAAATAAGTGAGATTTGGGTTATGCTTTTGTTTTAATAATTAGTTATTTGAAAAATAACAAAAATAAAAATAGTACAAAGAGCACCCATATATCATTTACCAAATTCACCTCTTTACCCATTACCAACATTTTATTCCTCTCTATCAAGTGTGTACGTACACACACATTTATATAAACACAATTTCTTTCTGAACCATTGAAGGGTAAGTTATATATATCATGGCCCTTTCCCATAAAGACTTCAGTATTTTCTTAAAATGCAATATTCTCTTACACAATCACAGTATAGTTATCAACTTCAGTAAATTTAACATGATATAATATTTTATCTGATCTACTGTTTGTACTTCAATTTAGTGAGCTGACCCAATAATGTCCTGGCATTTTATCCCCTCCAGTTCAGGCTCCGGTCTAGGATTGTATATTACATTTAGCGTCAGCCTCTTTAGGCTCCTTTAATCTGGGAACATTTCCAGAACATTTATGACATTGACAGTTTTGAAGAATGAAGTCCTCTCCTCCCATTTTAAAATCCGAGTGTTTCTCCTTTTGGGCTTGTCTGACATTTCCTCATGATTAGATTCAGATTATGCGTTCTCAGTGTTGCACAGGTGATGTTGTGATCTTCTCAGGGTAGCACATCTGGACGCACAGAATGTCCATCTGTCCCTCTCTGGTGCTGTTCATTTGATCACCTGGGCAAGGTATTGTCTGATTTCTACTCTGTGCTATTAATGTTTGGTTTTTTTCCCTGGCCATTCAATCTCTGAGGAGATACTTTAAGACCACACAAATATTCTACTCCTGAACAAAATAACCAATCCCTATATTTAGAATTTGTTGATGATTCTTGCTGGTCCAATCTTAACTATGGTGATTGTAAAATGATTTTCAAATGCCAGCATTCTTTCCACAGTTACCAGCTGGCCTCTGCATTCTACTGTAACAGCTCCTCTTCCTCACGCACTTACTTATCTGTCCATCTTTCTATTGTCAGTATGAATTCGTAAGTTCTTATTTTTTCAATGGTTTATAATTCACTACTGTACTTAACTATTTTGGTTGTTCAAACTGTCCCAGATTTGGCAAGTGGGAACTCTTCAAACTGGCTCCTATGTCTTTCTGATGGAGTGAATATGGGCTAGAAGAGAAAAAGAAAAGTCAAAGGTGACTGTAGAGTTTCTGGCCTGAGCTAGTAGATGACTGATGTTGGCCTTTCCTAAGGCTAACTACTAAACTACTAAAGTGAAGAAGAGAAAGTTTACAGGGGAAAATCAAAACTTCCATTTTGGATATGCTGATTTGGGGTGCTTATTAGATATACAAGTGGAGATATTGAGCAGAAAACTGGATGAGTCCAGAGTTCAGGGAAAAGGATCAATATGGTGATATAAATTTGGGAAACATCAGCATATTAATATTTAAAGCCATGGGACTAAATAAATGAACAGATAAGAATCAACAGACATTTAAGGAACTACTCTAACATGAACAGACCAAAATAAACAGAAAACATGTACAATTCAGAGGAAAAAGAGACAATGCAGGTAGAAGATGAAAACTTAATGGAAAAAAACCAGGAAATCTAAAATATCCTCAGCGATATCCTTAGAGATAGGAATACCTGTGCCTATGAAACATCAGAAGGGAAGGAAGCACCGGAGGGAGGAAAAGAAAGTAGGGAAGGAAGCACAGCTAATGCAGGGTTGGCAGATCCCAAAGGGGGTTTTGGAGAGTATCTGCAGAGTTACCAATGGCAGCCTAGTGCGGGCTGTGGGGGCCTGAGAAGAGTGAAGGAAACATTTGTGGGGGTGAGGTGGGGGTGGGAGGTGTGGCACTGAACCATCCCAGGGTACTAGAGCCTAAAAAGGGTAAAGAGGTCGTCCCAGCAGATGTGAAAGCATAGACTGCGGAGGAGAGGCAAGCAGTGACAGGAGGTTAGTTATAATCAGAGAGGGTAGATCTAATACAGTGTTTCCCCGAAAATAAGACCTAGCCAGACAATCAGCTCTAAAGCGTCTTTTGAAGCAAAAATTAATATAAGACCCAGTCTTATTTTACTACAAGATTGGGTCTTATATAATGTAATGTAATGTAATATAATACTGGGTCTTATAGTCATTTTTGCTCCAAAAGATGCATTAGAGCTGATTGTCCGGCTAGGTCTTATTTTCAGGGAAACGGTAGCTAAATACATTGAGTTCTTGGAAGGCAGGTTTCTCACTATCAAAGAAGGGAGCTACAAAGATGAAAGGGGAAAATTAGAATGAACTTTGTGGTGTTGAAATAGGTTCATGTTTAAATAGATAGACAGACAGGCAGGCAGACAGGAAACTTACTCTGAGTGTGTGTGTGTGTTCCCTAGATCTTTACATTAAGGAAACCCAGGAACAGCAACACCTAAAACTCTTAAGTTTGTAGATGGAAAAGAACAAAGCAAACCTACTCAATTAAAAGAGTCAAATAAGCAGAATATATCTGTAATGTTTTACTCCCTTAAAAAATCTGCATCAAGTATGGCTAAATGTATACATTTGATAAAGCTGAGTGTGGGTAGATGGATGTTCATTTTATTATTCACTAATTTCTATATGCTTTCAATAGTTCATAAAACATCTATTTTTTTTAAAGGCCAATTGAGAACCTACCGGGCAGGCCTTCCTTCTCCAGCCAAGGAAGACCTGGGCCTCTTGTTTATCATCTATATAAGGATTAAGCCACCAGCTAAGCAAGAGTCTAAGGGATTAAGAAAGAGATGGAGGCAATTCTAGATAGTTTAAGCAGAAGAGGAATTTCTGAAAGATACTACAGAACTTACAGAATCCCCAGGAGGGCTGAGGGCTACGTAACCTGCAACACCCAAATCCACATGCCAGACTGCCACTAGGCACTGAAACGACACCTCACATCTTGGGAGGCGAGGAGGCTATGGCTAAGACCTACCCTCTTTACACCCGTGAAAACACATCTCTACACCAGCTCTGCCACCTTGATGAGGGACAGATTTCACATCACACCATCTACCTCACATTTTTCTTTTCCAGACTCAAGTAATTGCATCTGACTGGATGCATCATAAAATGACATCGTAAAATATATTCTTTTAAACAAAAACACCTTTTACAATCCCTTGAGAATTGTAAAACACCTACCATCAGTCAATAGTAAGTAAGTTAGTATAGTAAGTTAGTATAGAGTACTTGCCTCTGAGAGACAAACACTGAAAAAATGGAACAGTTTTATAAAAGCAAATAGAAGGATCAAATATATGGTGATGGAAGGAGAACTGATTCTGGGTGGTGAACACACAATGGGATTTATAGACGATGTAATACAGAATTGTACACCTGAAATCTATGTAAATTTATTAACAATTGTCACCCCAATAAAATTAATTAAAAAAAAAAAAAAAGCAAATAGAAGGGAGGGGTGATTGGGAATGTGTACAACGAGGCCTTCAGAGAGATAGCACAAAATCAGGAAGCACCTAGAAGAAAACAGAATGAATGAAGAGAGGTTTACAAGAAAATATGGGAAGTTTGCTTAAGAGAAGTTTACTTACACCACAAAGTAACCCAGTGTTCTACAAAGATTCAGTAATTCAGGGCTCCAAATGTTGAAGTAGAGTTTATCGTCTAATAAGATCCCTAGACCCAACCTGAAAAGTCGCTCATTCCCAACAACTGTTTCTGCATTTAAAGTCAAAAATACAGCAACTCACTTCAACTGTCCCTCCTATCTTTTCAAAAAAATATTAAAATGTATCAAGTAGATATAAATAAAAAGTAAACTATGTATGGTATACTGCTAGTGGGAGTGTAGAATGAGGCAGGTGGTGGGCAGAACAGTGGCATTACCTTCAAAGGTTAAACAGAATTACCATATGACCCACTAATTCTACTCCTGGTTATATATATACTCAAGAGAAATGAAAACATTATGTCCACACAAAATCTTATATACAAATGTTCATAGCAGCATTATTATAATAGCCAAAAATAAGAAACAACCCAAATAAATGTCCATCAACTGTTGAATGAATAAATAAAGTATGGTACATCCTTGGAATATCATTCAGCCATAAACATAAATGAAGCACTGATTCATATGACAACATGAATGTACCATGAAGACATTCTAAAGAAGCCAGTCACAAAAGATCACATATTGTATGGCTCTGTTTACGTGAAACGTGCAGAATAGATAAATTCAGAGACAGAAGAAATATTAGTGGTTGCCTAGGGCTGAGGCTTTGGGGGAAAAACTGCTTATGAGTAGGGGGTTTCTTTTTAGGGTAATAAAGATGTTCTAAAATTGGGGTGATGGTTGCACAACTCTGAGAATATTCTATAGAACACTGAGTTGTACACTTTAAATGTATGAATTGTATGGTATGTTAATTGTATCTCAATAAAGTATATGTATGGTATAAAAATAATAAGCAACCATTAGCCATTATATCTACTATCCAGTTAAAGAAAAAAAATCTAACATAACCTATGAAAGAACTCTGTGCACCACTCCCCAATCCCAGCCCTTATATCCCCTTTACAGTTTTATCATATTCATCTGGAAGTTTAGTTTTGCCTGTCTTTGAACATTATATAAAAAGAACCATACTGTATGTACAGTCAGTTCTGCTACAGTGCAACATGTGTCTCTAAAATCACTGAGCTAAGCAAAATTGTGTAATAAAAACAAGAGCTTATGAAAAAAAGTGGTCAGTATTACATTTTTTAAAAGATAGGAATCTAATAAAAATAGCCTAGTTTTATTTATGTTAAATGGTTAAGAAATGCATAAATATTACAGTAAACACAGCATATGACCTGAAGTCTGCTTAAAGAAGTAGATATTGAAAAGGTTGCAACTTTGGGGTTGTTGTGAGGTGGTGTGAGGAGAAATATCTAAAATCAGACAGAAAATTCTAACACTAGATGTGGACAGGATGGAAGTGACTCATAATATATTCGGTGAGGTAGCTGAAAAATGTTGGAGGTGTGTGCATTTTGTGTGTTCCTATGAGACTCATCTCAGGGAGGTGCAATTTACTGCATTTATCCTAGTGTTTGTCAAAGACAAAATCACACATAAGTAAATGCAAAATTTGCATTGTGCCTAAATTATTCCCTAATTATATTGCATTGAAACACTTTCACATTTTTAAAACAAGCATTAAAATAGAACTGATTATATTCTTTATGAGTCCTCTTTCATAAAATAATCAAGTATTTTTGTCCATTTCTCTATCAAGCTGTCTTTTTCTTAATAATATATAGCAATTCTTTATATATATCCTAATATTAATCTCTTATCAGTAATCTACACTTCGGTATCTTCTCCCCCTCTGTGGCTTATACTTTCATTTTCTTTATGGTTTATATTGACAACCAGAATTCTTCGTTTTAATGTAACTTATTGATAATATAACTTATCAATCTTTTCCTTTATGATTTGTGATTTTTGTCGTCTAAGAGATCTGTCCCTGCGCTGAGGTCACAGATATTCTATTTTGTCTTTGAAGTTTTAAAGTTTACTTGCCTTTTTCCTTTTTTTTTTTTAATTGAGATGGTAATTGTCTTCAGGCATATGAAGAACAGAAGCACAGTTGCATTAGATTTATAAAGAGAACCAAATGACCACAAAGAAAATAGACAGAATCATAGGATTGCTTGGCTAAAAAACAGTCAGTGTCATGACAGAAAATAATGTAAGAATAACTAATCAAATGTTATCCTATATCACATCTCCCCTCTCACAATAAATATTTAAAAAATTGTTTCCAAAAATAATATAATTACAATATGCATTTACGAATTCACCTACTCACTAAAATTTGTCACCTCAAAATCAACACTAGATTCTTTAGTGGTCATTGGCAGTTATGTACACGCACAGAGTGGAGAAAATTTTGAGTTGCCAGCTGAGCATGTTCTCAGCTGAGGTTGAACAGGGCAACACTGCCTTCTTCAGCTCTCACACTGGAAACAAGTGTCCTTTTTTGCAACAGATTCAGTGCCACTTTTTTAATGTTTTTATGCCTTTTGTTAGTGATTTGCTATTAAAAATGGCCCCCAAATTTAGTACTGAAGAGCTGTCTAGTGTTTCTAAGTACAAAAAGAATGTGATTGCTTATAAAGAAAATATGTGTATTGGAAAAGCTTTGTTTAAGCGTGAGTCGTAGAGCTGTTGGCCATGAGTTCAATGCTAATGAATCAACAATGTGTATTAAATAAGGGTCTTTAAACAGAAATACATAAAAAACAAGGTTATGTATTGACTGATTCTAAATTGTTAAGACCAACGACTTCCAGGAGCCTAGTCCTATATTTCCCTGAAGAGCTATGGTTCAGGATTCACTAACGAAGTGTTCGAGGTGACTTTATGGAACGTAACTACCAGGAATAGTGAAAGTTGACGGTAACTTTAAAGTTGCAGAAAGAAAATTAAGGCTACTACTTAGGATACTGTCAAGCAAACATGTTTTAGATATTGTCACTCCCACGTTTTTCATGTTACACATTTTTCCAAATGTTACACATTTTTCCACTGGAAAAATGTTATAATTGTAGACTAACAAAAAAAAAAGGTTTCAAAGCAAATATTGTATGTACACAGTGATACACCACCATCCCGTATCTCCTGTTTTGTCATGGAGGCACAGAAAGTGGGCTTTATCTATATCTGGACTTTATTTTATCTAGACTTGATCCTAAGTGGACATTATTCACACCCAGAGATAAGATTTAATAACTCAATTTATTAAACACTGATATATATAAACCATAACAGAAATGTATTGATTAAAAGAAAGAGATGTCTCTTTCTGTTAACATAAATACTTACACGAGTATATACTACCTGCGGAACTTCATTCCATTCCTAGTGTCAAGGTACTTGGGAATTCAAATTAATAATCAAGAAGAACTTGACTGGTAAGCACAGAACTAGATCATCTTGAAGGGTATTTAATACTAAGGATAGTCTGATGAACGATCACTGCCCTACAAACAGAATGCATGTTTCTAATAGTAACCTAGAGTATTTATTAAGGGCTAACTAGGCACTGATACATGAATTTGCTCATATAAACCTCGCAACAGAACAGCCTGTGAGGTAGGTAACACACTATTAAGCCTTTTAGATAAGGAACTTGAATTTAGAGAGGTTAAGAATCGTACCAAAGGTTATGCCTTCAAAACCCTTCACAGGCTTCCTATTGTTCTTTGGAATAAAATCTAAATTCCTCGCTATGCCCAGAAGCCCCTGTGTGATGTGGCTGCTGCTCATCTCCCCAACCTCATCTCATACTATTCTCCTCTCCTCACACGCCATGCTCCAGCCACCCATGCATCCATTCTGTTCCTCAAATACAAGGACTCCTTTCCTACACCCAGGCCCACGCATTTGTTCGTCCCTCTTTATGGTATGCCCTTCTCCCAGCTCTTTTAGTCAGCTCATTCCTACCGTATTTCCCTGAAAATAAGACCTAACTAGATCATCAGCTCTAATGCATCTTTTGGAGCAAAAATTAATATAAGACCTGGTCTTACATTATATTATATAAGACCCAGTTTTACATTATATTAAAATAAGACTGGGTCTTATACCGTGTTTCCCCAAAAATAAGACCTAGCTGAACCATCAGCTCTAATGCATCTTTTGGAGCAAAAACTAATAAGACCCAGTATTATATTGTATTGCATTATATTGTATTATATTATACCCGATCTTATATTAAAATAAGACCCAGTATTATATTATATTATACTCGATCTTATATTATATTAAAATAAGATCAAGTCTTATATTAATTTTTGCTCCAAAAGATGCATTACAGCTGATGGTCCGGCTAGGTCTTATTTTAGGGGAAACACGGTAACTGTATCAGTCTCCGTCAAATGATACCCCTTCAAAAATATCTTCTTTGAACAACCCATCTAAAGTGGCCTCACCTAATATCTCTCATCACTCTGTTCATTTCATCCATAGCACCTTATTCAATCTGAAATTATGAGGTTCATTTATTCATTTACTTGAACTCTGCCATTTTCCCAATAGAATGTAAAAGCTCAGCAAGTAGCAGCTTCTCTGTCTTATTTATTGTTATATTCTTTATGTCTAGCACAGTGCCTGGTACACAAATTGATATCAAGTATTTGTTGAATAGCTAGGATGAATAATCATTTAGCAAAGATACAGCAGAGGATAATCTTTAAAGATTAAGTGGGCTGTTGGACAAAGTAGTGCCTCCTTATCCCTTCATGGCATGGTGTCCATAGAAAATGGTAATATTTATGCAGCACACAAGGATAAATAGACAGGACTGCTTGCAGCCATAAGTGACCAGCACAAAGTCTCTAGGCATCCCAGGAGTAGCCCAGATGCTCAGAAAGCTACAAGGCTCATCTCATACAGTTTGGAAAGCTCTAGATTGTAACAATTAAGATCTCCTCCTACCCTGAAATTCTAATTTTTATGTACTCTTACATGAAACATACAGACCAAGGAACCTTAACAATTCTTAGCTATCTAATATTTAATGAAGTCTGTATGTACTTTATAAATTATAATTTAACTTAAAAATTGATTACTTACACAAAGTTTATATTTAGTCTTTACCATTTATAGTAGCTTTTTTTTTTTATCCTTATGACTGATCTGAAAGTGGGCAACTAATATAACTCATGACAGCAAATGTAGCCAGAGATGAGGAAGCTAAATTTTAAAGGCCATGGTCACAACAAAGATGCCCAACACTCAGTCTAGATAGACTCCAAAGTCAATCTGTTCTTTTATACCAGTTATTCATCCCCTTACAACAGGTACAACTTACACTGACGTTGTTGACAAACTAGGCTAGCACATGGCCCTGACATTTCATTAAGTTCCTGTAATTCAAACAGAGAATTTGTAAGGCTACACTCCAAGGTCATTAACTTTACTCATCAGTTACATTAAAAATTGAAGGTAGATGTGTGTAGTTTATTGTATGTCAGTAATTTTTTTTCCTTTTGCTATAAAAGACATTAGTGGGAAAATTTATGAAATCTGAATAAGGTCTATAGATTAGATAAAAACAAACACATCACTGTTAATTTCCTGATTTTGATCATTGCGTATGGTTATGAAAGAGAGTATCTTTGTCTTTAAAAAATACACGCACTGAAGTTTTTAGTAGTAACAGAGCATCATGTTGGCAATTTACATCACATACAGTTCATGCATTTACATGTATTAGGTTGGTGCAAAAGTAATTGCGGTTTTTGCAATTATTTTTAACCTTTTAAACCACAATTACTTTTGCATCAACCTAATATATGTATGTATGTCCCTATGTACATTTTATATGTGTATAGACAGAGTGGGAGGAGAAATTTAAAAAAATAAAATCTGAGGGTATGTGAATACAGAAAAGGTCATTTTGAAGAACACATGCAAGCTATGAGGGGAAATGCTAGAGAACTTACCAATTTCAAATACAAAGAGATGGAATGTGAGAAAACATACTATATAATAACATACATACATCATTAATTTTATTATGAGGAAGGAAAGAAATTTCTGCAACAAACTTTTATCAAGAACAGCATTTTCTTACATATTTGTACTTTTTATGGTCTTTTGTTATTAGTGGAGAAAACTATGGTAAGAAATACATCAAAACACTTGGAAATCACACACTCATTTTCAAAGGAAATCCTTTTACTTGGCCATTCCCAAAGCTGCATAAAACAAAGGGAAGTAGAGTTGTAGGCAAGAAAAATACGAGAATGGTGGTTTTTCCCATGCTGGAATAAAGTATTGTATCTCATGTAGACAGATACACCAATGGAATTTTGCTGACTGAAGATAATGAAAGCCTAATTCAACAGCCTGAAGCCTAGAAAAAAATGTTAAAAGGATGCAAACAGAGGTTACTTTCAAAATCAAAAGCACACGAAAGGTATTTTATTGTTCATATTAATCTAATATTAATATATACAAAGTGCATTTTATCTAGCGCATAAGGAAATAGGAGCTGCATAAATTTAATTTAAAAAATATTTATTGAATGCCTAAATTAATTACTAGTGCTTAGATTAGTGTTCCTGCTAAAACCTTTAAATGAAAGAAAGAATACAACTTACACATTGAAATGATTACTGTTAGTAAATATCCCATGAAATGAAGGGGAAAAAATTCCCCAGGAGAGAATTATCGTCTCTACTAGCAGCAGCCATTCCAACCAGTTTCACTGAGGCATTGGGGTGGTCCTGGTTAACAGACTTTTGTTAGGAATAGTAGATATGCTGACTTCTAGTTTTCCATGTAGTAAGGTACTAAGTAGTTATAACAATACAAATAACTTTTTATTGGCGTAATTTACTGCTAGAACACAGAATGTAGGTTATGAGACTAATACATGAAAGAACTGCTTTCTGGATCAACATTACAATATAAAACTTCCCAAGAGTTTCTTAGTGGAATATATACCACCAAAGTATTCACCTAAATAACTATTTATACCCTATCTTATTCCACGAGGAATTTGAGATAGGAATCTGTAACTAGCTTAATCTGTCTTTATCTACATTATCTCATATCCTCATTATCTATATAACCAAGCTCTATTATTGGGATCACACCTTTATTCATCTTTTCAGTATAAATTTCTGTGATGTTTCTTTGAAGTGGAACAACTCTTATCAATCAGTAAGCATCACTGAGTCCATAGTTAAAGCAGAAACTAAATACCGTGTTGTTAAGATCTGGTGGTCTGTTATTACAGCTTTAATCTCAAATATCTTGTAGCATTTAGTACTACAATTGTTATTACTGTCACAACAATAATTGGAGTTAATAATGACAATAATAATAAATCACACTGAAACAACATTTACTTGATTTGTGAAGCTTTGTCTCCCAAAATGGAATCAGGAGAAATACACTGAATGTAGAAAATAAAGTGACAAAAATTAGACAGAGGTGAATTTGATGAGTACAATTTCCCCTGATTTAAAAAGATGTCAAAATTCAATTCTGTGGGTCAAACATTATAAACATATAGAAAATTACGCCTTATTATGGTGATGGAAGGAGAACTGACTCTGGGTGGTGAATACACAATGGGATTTATAAATTATGTAATACAGAATTGTACACCTGAAATCTATGTAATTTTACTAACAATTGTCACCCCAATAAATTTTTAAAAAATTACCACTAATTTCTAGCTCATGACAGACATGTTTATTCTATTCCATAAACATACATGCCTTTCAAAATTGAGAATTATCTACTAATAGTCAGTCTACTCTACATATCTTCACCTAATTGTATTCATGCCTAGGAAAAGAAAGTGTTGCCTGAACCATAATGCTTTAGGATGACTCAGCAAGGAAAACAAATTGTAGGTAACAAAACAATATTTTAGAGGGGGAAAAAAATGTTCATATTTTAAGTAGTAGACAAACCCCTCCTATAGCAGAAAAGACTCTTGCGCTTCTTTAACGTCACTTCTAGTCATCTACATTTTGCATCGTAATTTAAAATGTGTCACTTTAGGGCTGGCCCGGTGGCTCAGGCGGTTAGAGCTCCATGCTCCTAACTCCGAAGGCTGCCGGTTCAATTCCCACATGGGCCAGTGGGCTCTCAACCACAAGGCTGCCAGTCTAACTCCTCGAGTCCCGCAAGGGATGGTGGGCTGCGCCCCCTGCAACTAGTAACGGCAACTGAACCTGGAGCTGAGCTGAGCCCTCCACAACCAAGACTGAAAGGACAACAACTTGAAGCTGAACCCTCCACAACTAAGATTGAAAGGACAACAACTTGACTTGGAAAAAAGTCCTGGAAGTGCATACTGTTCCCCAATAAAGTCCTGTTCCCCTTCACCAATAAAATCTTTTAAAAAAAATAAATAAAATGTGTCACTTTACTATGAGAGGAACAAAGAAATAACTGAAACTTTTAAGATGGAGCTGGTGATGGAATATCAGAATGCAGATGTGTAGTTTTCTGATTACTAAACAACACAAACAATTGCAAACACCTTAGGAAATAACGCTAAATGTAAACATTAAATATTTTTAGGAATGGAAATAAAACATTAAAAAGTTCGTTATAGTAGTCATTTTCAAAGTTAATACTAAACATCATGTACGTATATGTTATTTAAAATAATCTAGTTAAATTGGGAGTTGGCTTTTTTTAAGATGGCAGTTAAAGGTAATTTCATTAGAAGGGAACAAATACATATTTGTTTATAGTCAAACATGACTTTTAGGGGTCCAGTAACTACCACAGTTGCTATGGTAAATTCATATATATGTGTTGCCAGGAACACATGAAGGCATGATATAATGGAACAATAATTAGAAAATTAGGAAAACATATTAAAGTTTCTTTTTTTGTGGAGTTAATTTTTTCTCTCTTCCATCTCTTTACACCCTCTTTTCTCAAGAAGTTTCCAGGAAACTCAAAGAAATTTCTTTATTTGGCAAATATTTGTTGAATAATAAATCAAATATAAATGATCACCATACTGTTTCACAATTTTCTTTTGTCAAAAAAAAAAAAATGGAGAGGGAGAGTAAGGGAGGAAAAGACAGAAAAGTATGGGTTTATCAATCAACACCATAGGGCTGGGTGGGGAGCAAGAAGTCAATACAATTTATAAGTGATATCAATTTTGGCTTAGAACATAAATTTCATTAATGAAGTCTCTGAGAACTTGTTTATAATTATAAACAAATGTAGTAACAATCGTTTGAATCTCCATGGGAGTAAAATAGCTATCAGTGTATTTCATAATCCTAAATTTAAACAGCTTTTCTAACAAGCTATCTGGGTAATTACTAAGCTAAGAATTACTGTGAACTTTGTACCTTTTTAGTTCACTGACAGATGACTATTTGTTATTAGCTCAATAATAATAATGTATTAAAATACTTGCTTAATATACAGAAACATATGTTTACATTTAGACAACAATGAACTTTGTTCCCCAGAAATCTATCGTGAAAAGTCACACAGAAATCAGTGAATCAGCAGCAGGGCCAACAAAAGTGAAACCAGCTGCTATTTCCCTTGGAGTCTCTGATAAATAAAAGCTATCTCATGCCTAAATGGGTATTCTAGAGAATTTCTTTATTCTACAAAATTTTGTTTCTGTTGTTAATCTTAATGTTTTGCTTGTGACCTCTTACATACCTACAACTGGAGAGGAAAGTATATTAAATTCTCCTTAAGAATTCCTGTTCTTTACAAACACGGTTAAGTGTACGGCTGATTTTCCAAGAATTAAATAACTCACCTTGATTAGAGATGAAGTAATTTCAAAGACCAAATCCATGAGCTGTTAGAAAATTCTAAATGAGGACATTCCAAAAACTAAAGTAAGTTCAATGACAGAAAAGTTGAGTCAGAAAGAATTCTTGTGTCTTTAGTGTGTCGTTTAGAGCATGTGACTAATTCCAGCAGGTAAAACGAAGCACTCATTAAAAAATATTTATTGATTAGGAATTTAAACGTTACTAGAAACTTTTGCCTCATTTTAAAACTCTACTTTTTATTCTAAGTAAGTCCTTAAAATGGAATATGGGCTCTTTAATGTGGTGGTTATTTAATTTGAAAACTTATTTTATGTATTTTTTCTTTTGACATTATATATTAATGTCTCATAACATTTTTCTTAGTGACTATATTATTATAATTCTATGCATTTAAAAAATGAACAGAAATAAGAGGCAAATAAATGGTTGTTAACATAATGATAACAGTGTTGTCAGCTAAGAATCATTGGAGGTGATTACCACATTAATTATGTAATCCCTGTCCCTTGCAAACAATGCTCAACATAAACACACTAAACCTAAATTTTTAAATATGAGAAACCTAAATATAAAAATATATTGGTGCAAATGAGAAATTATATGTATAACAACTATACAATTCTCTTTAAACAAGACTTCTCACAGCATTACACACAATTAAGCCGACTAACGCTTTCTGGTGTTGGTTAATCAAAAAAAACCTCTTTGGAGTAGATGGACTCAAGTTATGATTTAAAGGAGAAGGAAACAGTAGGTAGATAGGAAAAAAATTATTCCCTATATATTAGACCTTACAGCCTCCCTTCCACAGACAATATATCTCTTTTCTTAGCCATAGGCTACCCACTCACAAGTCTTTACAACATCCATGGTGGTGGTAAGGAACAATTTAATACAACAGCCCGCCCCACAGAAAATTTCCACTCAACTTTAAAGGCTTGTCATATCTGTCCCATCAATTGGAGAGAAGAGATGAAAATGGATTCTCAAGAGCAATAGGCTTAATGCACTACCCCTGAGGTAGTAAACCATCCCACTTAGTGTAAATAGTTTTGAAACCTGGTGATATAAGTATAAGATCCATTTCTCGTCTGTAAAAGCAAAGGCTAAAGCATATTAACTGCTATGGTTTCAAATCATCCGAGTAAAGCTAAAATACTGGGAGAGAAAGGTAAAGACCTGCCATCTGTGGCTCTGGACTTTAACCCTGAGCAGTGAACTTAATACATGCCAAGTCCACGTTCTAATTTTGAATTGACCTATTCCCACATTAACCCATATTTCCACTACTTATTACTAATTGTATAACCACAAATAGCAGAAAACAGACATGTAGAACATTACAAAGCACAAACTAGACTTCGTAGCTTAAGAGTCACGGCTGACATTAAGTAAAGACAATTCAGATTCTTAGTCTATCATACTGAAAAGGCTCAAAATAGTGAAGATACAAGCTTTTGACAACCGTTCACTATATGTACAACTGCCATGTTCTTATATCTCTCAGATTATAACTCAAATACAATGCTTAAAAGTGATAGCACTTCAACAAATCATTTTTAATTGCTTTGGACTTCATATATTAAAGGTTTACTTTACATTTTTTAAATTTATTTTTAAGTTTTCCACTAGGAATTAAAACGGAAATTGTATTGCTCTGAATGACCTATATTCTCAGTGTCGGTAACAGTGAAATAATTCCACTGGTTAAAGCCCTCCATTAACAACTATGGGATCTGATATACGGGTTGCTTTACATCCAATAAGGCACCATCAGAAATCACTGCAGTTTCTATGGTATGTATGATTGTTTGACTGAGTAAATACCAGATTCTGAGCACCCATGGATTTAGTAAAACTTGAATCATTTATTTTACTGGTTAACTCTAAAGCATATGCTTTCAACAGAAAGAATACAACAGCAGTAAAAAATACTGGTAAAACCTCTTTTACTAAATTCTGAATCTAAACGTTTTTTCTGCTGCCAAATCACTCTCTGAAAGGTATAAAGATATACCAGCTAGCTGCTATATGTGAAAACATTACAAATCAAAAGAACAACATGGATATTTCCTCTTTGTTAAGATACTAATATCTTACTATATAGCACAATACACCTCGAAATACATTTCAATCCTGCACAGGTTTTTACTGGGACCATACCAAAAGGGTTTCCATTAACGAGTAACAATCATCTAGAAAATGCTTCTGGAGCATGGGCACAAAGAATAGAATTATAACGGAGCTCATATATATAAGGGCTATGGCAATGTAGCAATATTACAAGGCTTCCTTTAGAATGAGGATGAAGCCAGTGGCTGCTGTTTGTACACTACCATTAGTAAAAGACTGTTCTGCCGGAGGCAGAAAAGTTGGTAAGTGAATGCATCAATACTGAATTCAGTCAGTGTTGCCTTCAAAATGTAATGGCTCATTCAGTGCAAACATTAGGAAGAGACTAATGGAAGGGTTCCCTAGCCAGCTAGATTGAACACAACATGAGGTCCTCCCTTGGTATACACATTGAACAGTGTTTAATTCTGCCTTCTGGTTGCCCAACTTTGCTGTCTTTGGAATGAAGGGGGAATGGGGAAGAAACTGAGTTTTGCTTTATGTTTATCAACCTATGGAGCTGTTAAAAAAAATAGCCATGAGGCTTCTACTTCCTCTCTACAGTCCACACATAAACCTGGTAAAAGGAATAAATGGGTAATTATAATAGTCCAGGGTACTTGTTATTTTATCTTCAGAATCTTATTTTCTTATAAATTGAAAATAGTGACATAGGGAAAGCTAAAAGATTAACTTCTCACAGAACTATATAGGGTGTCATTTAATAATAGAAACTAAGCACTATCTAAACTCAGATTTCTGATTTTTGTTTTCCCTTTCACCTACCTCAAGTCATGAAAGATTTTTAATTCTAAAATTTCAATGTTGCTCAAAGAGGCCATCTGGTGTATTACTATGGGCTTCTCAAACTCTATCGTGTATATAATCATCTGAAAACCTTATTAAAATACAATTTCTGATTCAGTAAGTCTGGAGTGGGGCATGACAATCTACGGTTCTAATAAACTCTCAGGTGATGGCCATACTGCCAGTCCACATTACAGTTTTGAGTCTCACTGAGTCTTGCAAACAAAGGAGTAGAAAATAAGGTTTTTCTTTTCCATCAACTCCCACATTTCCCAATTTAAAAATTTTTTCTAGTAATTTCTACATTTGTAAAATGAGGAATTCATGTAATCAGGCTTTTGCAAGAAAGCATTATATTGATAAGAAAGCAGCAAGTACAAGCCGTATGATAATAAGATTAAAAACGCTATCACAAATTGAAGTTGGGGATAGAGTACATGAAAGTTTATTATACTATTTTCTCTAGTGTGTATGTTTTTAAATCTTCATAATAGAAAGCTTTTTAAAATTTCTTTTGAAATTTTAAGAATTGTTTCATTTTATATAATTTTCATTTTATATCATTTTATTGTAACATATTGGATTAAATTCTTTTTAATTCATCCAAGTTGCAAACAATACCTTTGATAAGGAACTAAAATCCAAAATATATAAAGAACTCATACAACTCAAAAAAAGAAATTGGGCAGAGGACCTGAACAAATACTTCCCCCAAGAATACATACAAATGGCCAACAGACATGAGAAGATTCTCAACTTCACTACAAGGGAAATGTAAATCAAAACCACAATGAGATACCACCTCACATCTGTTAGAATGGCTATTATCAATGAGACAAGAAATAACAAGGGTTGGAGAGGATGTGGCGAAAAATGAATCCTCGGACATTGCTGATGGGAATGTAAATTGCTACAACCACTATGGAAAACTTCAAAAAAAATTAAGAATAGAGCTACCATATCACTCAGCAATCCTTCTTCTGGATTTCTACCAGAAAAATTTGAAAACAGTTATTTGTAAAGATACATGTGCCCCTATGTTCATTACAACATTATTCACGATAGCCAAGACACAGACACAGCCTAAGTGACCTTCGATGGACGACTGGGTAAAGAAGCTGTGGTATATATACACAATGGAATACTACTCATCCATAAGAAAGGTGCCATTTCTGACATGAAATACTGCCAATACTGCAAACATGGATAGATCTTGAGAGTTATCATGCTAAGAGAAATAAGTCAGACTGAAAAGAACTCATGTGGGATATAAAAAACAGAAAACAATAAAGAAACAAAACAAACCCATAGACACAGACATGATTATGAGGAGGGGGTGGGGGAGGATAAAGAGGGTAAGGGGGTCAAATATGTGGTGAAGGAAGGAAACTAGACTAGAGCACACAATGCAATATACTGCTGATGTACCGTGTTTCCCCGAAAATAAGACCTAGCCAGACAATCAGCTCTAATGCGTCTTTTGGAGCAAAAATTAATAGAAGACCCAGTATTATATTATATTATTATACCCAGTCTTATAGTAAAATAAGACCGGGTTTTATGTTAATTTTTCCTTCCAAAAGACGCATTAGAGCTGATTGTCTGGCTAGGTCTTATTTTCGGGGAAACACGGTAGAATTGTACACTTGAAACATATTGCTATTAACCAATGTCATCTCAATACATTTTTAAAAAATAAATTGTATTGGGGAGTATTGGGGAACAGTGTGTTTCTCCAGGGCCCATCAGCTCCAAGTCATCGTCCTTCCATCTAGCTGTGAAGGACACAACTCAGCTCCTAGTCCAGTTGCCGTTTTCAATCTTTAGTTGCAGGGGGTGCAGCCCACCATCCCATGTGGGAATTGAACCGGCAACCTTGTTAGGAGCTCGCGCTCTAACCAACTGAGTCATCCGGCAGCCCCCCAAATCTACCTTCTTTGTGAAGCCTTTCCTGACATCTTTAGGCAGTCAGTTACTCCCTCCTTCTTACTCCTACAGTATTTTTTTGCATACCTATTAGAACAAGGGTTCTAATAAAATAGTCTACAAATTCAATCATGTACCCCCAATATATGTATATTTATTTAATTTATAGACATAATGTGCATATTCTACTAGCTTAGCTAATGTTTGAACACAATATACAATTAGGATGAGGTTCATTGTTACAACAGTGATAAATTATAAAATACAAAATTAAAATTTGTAAGGTTTATTTATAAATTAAATTATAAAGAATTGGTCTCTGTAATTTTAATATTTTTGCTTTGTGTCAGACATTATAGATCATAATTATTTTTCCCTCATATACAGCTAAGAGCTTATACCAAGAGTAGAAATATCAGTTTACCATTTTCTTAACATAAAATTGCATTATTCCTCTTATTTTAACCCACGTTTTTCTTTGCAGATGTTTCTTAGATAACTTGTACGTTTTGTAAGCATTAATTTAGTTAAACCTAGATAATATAATAAAAACTCTCAACCAGGCACACAAACTGGCAAAACAGAAGCAAACTTGAAACTCCCAATGAACACTGTAAGTAACAAAAAAGCTTCTAACACACAAGCCACCAATGTCAATTCCTATTTTAAACATTAGTAAAGTTTAAGTCTTATATTTTAGGAATGTATACATCAGAATAGCCACCTCAGGAAGGGATTTCACAACATCTAGTACAGCTGATGATGTGTCACCTAGGATCCCGTATGATAGGCAGCCTCTAAGAAGGCCTCCAGTGACCTCACCTCCTCCTATTCCTCATGTAATCTCTTCCCCTTGAGTGTGGACGGGATCCCCTCCAACTGAACAGAATCCGGCACAAGTCATAGAATTCCAAGATTAGGTTCCAGATACACTGTGGCTTCCACATTGGGTTCCCTCTCTCAATCACTCCCTCATTCACTCTGTGGGAAGCCAGCTGCCATATTTTGAGCTGCCCTACAGAGACACCATAGGGAAGAACTGATGTCTCTGGTCAACAGCCATGTGAGTGAGCAGGGAGGCAAACTGTCCCCCAAGTGAGCCTTGAGATGACTGCAAACCTGCTGTAATCTTATGAGACTCTAACCCTAAGGCACCCAGTTAAGCTGTGCTTAGATGCTTAATCCACAGGAACTGTGAGATGGTAAATATTTGCTGTTATAAGCTGCTAAATTTGGGGGTGATTTCTTATGCAGCAATTGATAACTGCTCTAAAAAATGTGGACTGTAACATTTATAACAGCATTACATAATATGAAAAATTACAGGCAGCCGGCCCGGTGGCTCAGGCGGTTGGAGCTTCATGCTCCTAACTCCGAAGGCTGCCAGTTCAAATTCCACATGAGCCAGTGGGCTCTCAACCACAAGGTTGCCGGTTGGACTCCTCCACTCCCTCAAGGGATGGTGGGCTCCGCCCCCTGCAACTAAGATTGAGCACGGCACCTTGAGCTGAACTGCCGCTGAGCTCAATTGGTTGGAGCGCGTCCTCTCAACCACAAGGTTGCCAGTTTGACACCCGCAATGGATGGTGGGCTGCACCCCCTGCAACTAACAACGGCACTAGACCTGGAGCTGAGCTGCGCCCTCCACAACTAAGACTGAAAGGACAACTTGAAGCTGAACGGCACCCTCCACAACTAAGATTGAAAGGACAACTTGACTTGGAAAAAATCCTGGAAGTACATACTGTTCCCCAATAAAGTCCTGCTCCCCTTCCCCAATAAAATCTTTTTTTAAAAATTAGAACCATTTAAACATCCACTACTGGGAAAATTAAAGCTCCTAGAATAGCCAAATAACAGAATATACAACAGGAAAAATAAACTTGAGCTAAATGTATCAATGTTGAAAATTCTTAAAATCATTGTTGAGTGGGGAAAAAAAGCAACCTGCAGAAAGGTAAGAATAGTATGAAAATATTTTATAAGGTTCAAGACATGAAACTAAAAGTTCATGTGAATGATGAACAAACTCAGTGTAGGATGAAGGAGAAATAGAAAGCGAGATGGGATTTGGGAAGGATACATGGAAGCTTTCTATTCCATCTATATTTTACTTCTTAAACTACATGCCATACACATGAATATTTGGATGTTATCTATACTTTTTATGTTGTCTGAAATCTTTTGCATTAAAAAGTTATAAAGATAGTACATATAAAGAAATGGGTAAGTTTAAGTAGAAGTTATCATGGTTTCTTGCCCATTCCAATGGATTTTGGAATACATCCCACAAGACCACTATTCTAATATTTAGTGCACTATATCAATGATCTGTTTAGATATCTGTCTCCTCCCCTAGGCTGTGAGCAACTTTAAGTCCCAGAAAAAGCATTCAGTCAATGTTTGCAGAATAAATTAATGGTATGAACAGTGCTTAGATGGGTTTCATTTTCCTAACTTAATATCTGATTATTTCCAAGTAAACTGACCATAGCTTGATCTCCATAGGAAACAACTAATTATCTAAGAAAAATTAACTTGGCAAGGCTGCATCCACTGTTGTTCATTAACTAATATTAATAATCATCCACATTCATTAAAAATGTTGGCCCAAGACTCAGTCTTCCTCTCTATCCCAAGTCATGCCATTAGGCTGGCTTCAGAGAACATATAAGAAATTCAATCAACATTTTAGTCTTACAATTCACTGACCTCCTTAAAATCAATAACACTTACCTCCATTTCACTTTGACTCACCAACTCCCCGAGATACATCCTAGACTTTATCATTCATCACCTAGAACCGCTCAACCTCTGGAGTAAAATTCAAATGTCTCATTCTATGATCACAGTCTCTTATACTCCCAGCCCTCACACTCCTTCTCTCCCACTCTACCTGTTCCTCAACCTAATCGAGCCAACCAATCCTCACATCCCTCCATTTTCTCACTATTAACAACTGCCTTAGCTATCTTACCTATCCACAATGGATTATATGGTCTAATATCTTAACTATTCTTGCAGTAGAGCCTTATAATCCGCTTCACCCCTATTCTTTTCTCCCATCTGTCAAGAAAACCCCCAAGCATATACTAATGTTATAATCTGTGTTAACTTGCTGGGGAAATCACATGTGATCATCCTAGTATCATTTTAATTATCAGCCTCCTATCTCAGCTGAGCCTTCAACCTAACAATCAATTCTTTTTCTTATCCTTGGCCTGCTCACTCTTACATTGTCTTGAGTAACTATTCCAGACCTTCATCATTCCCCTCAAACTCTACTTCACTTCACTCCAGTCTACTTAACAGATGATCTTTCCTACTTCATCAAAAAAAAAAAAAAAATTAGTCCATGAAGTATACTCTCCTTCAGCTTTCCAATTCCCACTTACAAATTTCTCAAAATCCTTATTCACCTCTCATCTTATCTCCAGACTTAAAAATGTAATGCCCACCATGTAATGAAAGTCAACTCCTTTTATGCTCTTAGCTCTATTCACCTGTACTCTTCTAACACCCTACTGCATCCATCATTCATGCCTGTTCTACTCTATCCTCTGCTCAGGTACTCCTACCACTCCAACCTAATATGTTCAAATCCTGTGTAAGCTTAAAAGAAAAACAAAAACTTCAACCTTGCATCACCTTCTAGTTACCATTCAGTTCCTCCACTCTTTCATTCAAATGTCTCCATTCTACTGAAACAATTTATAATAAGGACACCTTATGTCAGTTTCATCTTACTGGGGAAGTTTCATCTTCACATTGGAAATCATTCTCCTCTACCTTCTTAGCTTTCAGTCTACACAACACAGTCTCCTGGTTTTCCTTGTACTTTGTTACCATTAGTTCTCTGCCTCCACTGTTGTCTCCTCTAGTGATATTCCCTGGGATCCTCCCAATGATCTTATCCACCCTTGTATTTTCCATAACAAGCAGATGACCTCCCAATCTTTACCTAAAGCTCACATCTCCTCCTTAGGAAAGACTCAAACTCATATCTAACTACCTGTGCAACACGTACACTGGGCCTTCCCATGGGCACCACAAACTCAGCATACTCAAAAATTATTTCTCTTACAAGAGTGAAATCAGCACAAAGGAGTAGGAAGTTCTATGGGCAAGTCCCTCACAGAAACATTTAAAAGCCAAGCAAAAACTCAGAATCAAATTTTTTAGAACACTGTAAATAGTCAAAGGTTTACAGCAAACAAGTAAATACCGAATCAAAAATAGGTAACTTTAAAACAGTAGTAAAGTTTCATGGCATTTTTACTTTCCCTGTCCAATCTCCCAACCTGGCTTAGCGGTAGCCTCAAAGACAGCTGCCAACATCCCTAGTGTTGAAATCGAAATTATCCCTGGTTCTGGAAAGAGGAGAGCAGACCCTTTTCTCCGAAAATAGTGTTTGTTTTGACTTGTCTGAAACTGCCTGAAGGACTGACATAAGATGCTTATCTCTTTCATTCACCACTTAACTCACTCAAAGTGCAAAAGGAGATATTCCCCCCCCCCAAAAAAAAAAGACAAGAAAATTATACATAAGAAAAAGGGAAAACATGTTGCCAGCTAGGGCAAAACGTCATAACTGAGGCAAACAATGGAACAATGTAAGCCTGAGAAAAAAGGCCAGAAAGACAGTTTCTTGGTAAATTAGAGCATTGAAAAGCACTACATATACTACGGAATTTAGAAAGTCATGTGAATGCTCAGGGCAGCACACCAGCTCTGAGACCTGAGAATCACCTGAGCTTTCATCTCTAGTTGATTTCTAGGCTCAGCTCAAGCAGGAAGTAAAACCTAAGGCACAGGTGCAAATGAAGTAGCTAATAGACGAAGGGATGCCCCCCCCAAAAAGACAATTAGCAAACACTGGAAAATACAACCAAAATGAAAAATTCACACGAGGGTTTCAAAAGCACACATCAGAAAACATAAGAAAGAATCATGAACTTGAAGATAGGTCAATTGAAATTGTCTACTCTAAGAAGAAAAAAGAAAGAAGAAAATGAAAAAAGCCTACGACACCTATGACCCCACCAAGCATACCAACATACATAATGGGAGTCCCAGAAAGAGAAGACAGACGGAAAGGGACAGAAAAAATATTTGAAAAAAATAATGACTGAAAACTTCCAAAATTTGACAAAAGACGTTAAGCTATACACCCAAGTTCAATAAGCTCCCGGAAAGATAAACACAGAGATCCACACTGAGACACATTATCAAACAGGCTGAAAGACAAAGAGAGATCCTGACAGTAGCAAAAAGAAGCAACTCATTACATACAAGGAATTCTCGATAAGATTAGCAGCCAAATTCTCTTCAGAAACCATGAAGGCTGGCTAGAAGTGGAATGACATATTTAAAGTGCTGAAGGGGAAAAAATACCAACTCAGAATTCTGTATCTGGTAAAATCATCCTTCAAAAATGAAAAAGAAATTAAGGCATTCCAAAGCAAATAAAAGAGGGACTTCGTAGATAGTAAACCTGACCATAAGAAATGTTAAACAGAGTCCTTCAGGCTGAAACGAAAGGATACTCAACAGTAACTTGAAGCCATATGAAGAAATAATTTCAATAAAGGTAACCTCATAGGTATACATAAAAGCCAATGCTACTGTATTTTGGTTTGTAACTCCTCTTTGTGTTTCCTATATAATTTAAAAGACAAATGGATTAAAAATTGGAAATATATTTTAATGAGCACACAATGTATAAAGATGTAATTTACAACAATCACAACATAAAGGAGGGAGATGGAGTTATAAAGGAGTAGAATTTTTGTATGCTATTGAAGCAAAATTGACATCAATTTAAACCACATTGTTGTAAGTTGAGGATATTATTTGTAATCCTAATGGTAATTACCACTAACAAAATATCTAAAATACATACACAAAAGGAATGAGAAGAGTCAAAATGATACACTACAAAAAATCAACAGACAACAAAGGAAGGAGGTAATGGAATGAGGAACAAAAATGTGTAAGACATACTTAAGAAAACACAATATACCAAAACTTACAAGATATAACAAAAGCAGAGCTCAGAGGCAATATGGATATAGCTATAAATGCCTACATCAAAAGAGAACAAAGATCAATAACCTAACTTTATCCCTTAAGGAACTACAAAAAGAACAAACGAAACCCAATGCTAGCAGAAAGAAATGATAAAGGTTAGAGTAGAGATTGAAAAACTGAAGAATAGAAAAACAATAGAATCAATGAAACCAAATTTTGGTTCTTTGAAAATATCAACAAAATTGACAAACTTTAGCTAGATTAAAACCAGAGTTAAGACTCAAATAACTAAAACCAGAAATAAAGGTGGGAACATTACTACTACTACTAACCTTACAGAAATACAAAGGATTAATGTACACCAAAAAATTAGACTATCTTGAAGTAATGAGCAAATTTCTTGAAACACACAAATTACCTAAACAAACTCAAGAAGACATAGAAAATTTGACTAAATTTATAACAAGTGAAGGGATTGAATAAATAACCAAAAATCTTCCAACAAAGAAAAGGCCAGAACAAGATGGCTTCACTGGTGAATTTTACCAAATGTTTAAAAAAGAATTAACACCAATTCTTCTCAAACTCCTCCAAAAATATAGGAAGGGACACTTCTAATTCATTCTTTGAGGCAAGTATAATTATGATACCAAAGGCAGATATAGTTACCACAAGAAAAGAAAACTACAAACCAATATCCTTTGTGAATGTACATGCAAAAACCCCAACAAAATACTAGCAAACCAAACCAAAAAGCATTTTAAAAGAATTATACACCACAATCAAATGGGATTTATCTCAAGAATGCAAGGATGGGTCAACATACAAAAATCAATCAATGTAATATACCACATTCATAGAACGAATAAAAAACAAAAACAAAACCCTACATGATCCTCTCAATTAATTTTTAAAAAGCATTTGACAAAATCCAGTAGCCTTTCATTAAAAAATTTAAAAATCAGAACTAGGAATAGAAGAAAACTTTCTCAACATAAAGGGAATTTATGAAAAACCAACAACCAACATAATACTCAATGGTAAAAGACTGAAAGCTTTCCCTCAAATATCAAGAACAAGACAAGGATCCCCATTTTCACCATGGTTATTCATCAGTTTGCTTGAAGTTCTAGTCAGGTCAATGAGGCAAGGGGAAAAAAAAGGGCATCCAAATTGGAAAAGACGAAGTAAAACTATCCCTATTTTCACATGAAAAGATGCTATGTATGGAAAATTCTAAAGAATCCACAAATAAAACTAGTGCCAATAAAAAAATTCAACAAAACCAACACACAAAATCAGCTGTTTCTATACACCAGCAATAAATAATCCATAAATAAAATTAAGAAAACATCGTGCTCACTTCGGCAGCACATATACTAAAATTAAGAAAACATCCCATTTTTCTTCTTTGAATGCATTCTTTGAATGCATCCCACAATAGCATTCAAAAGAATAATACACCTAGAAATAAATTTAGCCAGGAAGGTGAAAGGTATACTGGAAACTACAAAACATTGCTGAAAGAAATTAGATTTAAATAAATGGAAAGACATCCCATATCCATGAATTGGGAAACTTAATATTGTTAAGATGGCAATACTATCCAAAGCAACATGCAAATTCAATACAACCCCTATCATCATTTTTTGGAAAAAGGAAAGTCAATCTTCAAATTCATATAGACTCTCAAGGGGGCTTAAATAGTCAAAACAATTTGAAGTTAAAGAGCTTTCACTTTCCAATTTCAAAACTTACTGGAAAACTATAGTAATCAAAAGAGCACACAAATGGAATAAGGACAGACATACAGATCAATGGAATAGAATTCAGAGTCCAGAAATAAATCCATATATCTATGGCCAAACGATTTTTACAAGGGTGCCAAGACCATTCCATGCAGAAAGAATAGTCTCTTCAACAAACGATGCTGGGACAATTGGATATCCACATCCAAACAATGAAGTTGGACGACTACCTCACACTATATACAAAGATTAACTCAAATGGATGAACCACCTGAATATAAAGCCTAAACACAATAAAACTCTTAGAAGAAAATACAGTGGTCTTCATGACCTTTGATTTGGCAATGAAGTCTTAGATGTGACACCAAAAACACAAACAACAACAAAAATTGATAAATTGGATTTCATCAAAATTAAAAAGTTGTACACATCAAAGAACATTTCCAAGAATGTGACACAAAAAGCTACAGAATACATTTGCAGGAGAAAATGTTTCCAAATCATAATTCAGTAAGAGTCTAGTACCCAGAGTATATTAAGAACTCTTTGGCCGGCCTTGTGGCTCAGGTGGTTGGAGTGCTCGCCAAAGATGCTGGTTCGATTCCCACACGGGCCAGTAAGCTGCGCCGTCTACAGCTAAGATTGTGAACAACAGCTCCCCCTGGAGCTGGGCTGCGGTGAACAGCCAGAGATCAGCGTGAGTGGCCGTGTGCTGCCATGAGCGTCCGGCAGCCAGCAAGAGCTGCCGTGAGCGGCCGACCGGCAACAACCAGGAGGAGCGCAATGCTCGTAATACCAGCCTGGGCCAGGGAGTTTGTCCTACACAACTAGACTGAGAAACAGCGGCTTGAACCGGAGGCGGGGAGGAGGCAGAAGAAGGGGGGTAAAAAATACTCTTACAATTCAACAACAAAAACAATCCAATTAAAAAATGGGACAGGGATTTGAAAATACATTTCTCCAAAGAGGATATACAAATAGCCAACAAGCACATGAAAAGATTCTCAACATCAGCAGTCATCAGGGAAATGCAAATCAAAACCACAATGAGATGCGATTTCACATCCACTAGAATGGCTATAATATTTTTTAATGGAAAAATGACAAGTGTTGGTGGGAAACTGGAACCCCCATACACTGCTGGTGGGAAGGTAAAGTAATACACTCACTATAGAAAGTAGTTTGCTGCTTCCTCAAAAAGTTAAACATAAAATTATCCCGTGATCTAGCAATTCTACTCCTAGGTCTATACTCAAAAGAACTGAAAACATGTACTCAACAAAACACTTCCCCACAAATGTTCACAATATTCACAATAGCCAAAAACTGGAAACAACCCCAAGTGTCATCAACTGATGAATGAATAAACAAATTGTGGTTATCCACAGAATAGGATATTACAGCCATAAAAAGGAATGACGTAGTGATACATGCTGCCACATGGAAGAACTCTGAAAACATTGTTAAGTAAAAGAAGCCTGTCAGTCACAAAGGACCACACCGTGCAATTCCATTTATGTGAAATATCCAGAATAGGTAAATCCAGAGACCCATAAGCATACTGTGGTTGCCATGGGTAGAGGAGAGGGAGTAACAGGGAGTGACCACTAAATAGATAGATACAGGGGTGTCTTTTGAGGTGATGAAAATGTTTTGGAGAATTGGTAGTTTGCACAACATTGTGAACGTACTAAATATCATCAAACTGTACACTTTAAAACGGTTTATTTTATGTTACGTGAATTTCACCTAAAGAGATTTTTTAAAAAATCTCATCTCAAGCAAATGGAACAAGTATACAATGCTGGTGTGAATATAAATTAGCACAAGCACTTTGGAAAATAATTTGACATTATCTAGTAAAGTTGATAATGAATATACCCTATGACCCCTGCAATTCTACTCTGTCTTTCTCAGTTGATGACAGCTACTCACCTGGTCACCTATGTGGATACTAGAAACTAACAGCCTTGTTTTCTCCTCCCTCACATACTACATACACTCAATGATGAACAAATTGACATTGAGCGAAAGTTTCCTACTATGTGCTAGGAGACACAATGATGAACAAAACACAGTATTTCTGCCCTCACAGGGTCACAATTTACTGGAGGCAATATAAAATTAAATTCTACATAATTAAAATACAATGTCATAACCACAGTAAGAAGGGAAAAAACAGGATGGTATATTGGAGGACATAAGATAAGCAACTAACAACACACACTTGAGGAAGGTTAAAAAGGTTTCCTGAAAGAAGGACACTGAGGCTAAGATCTTAAAAATAGATAGGAGGAGTCAGTCAAGTGAAGGGAAGCAAAAAAAAAAAATCTAATTAATCACCTAATCCTTCCTTTTCTTTTTCAGTTTTTTTTTTCTGATGAAAACTGTATTTTTATTTTTATTTATTTATTTTTTTTTTAAATTTTCAGTTTTTTTTAAAACCATTGTTCCTTCTTTTTAATCCCTATTATTACTCATTACAAGTACACATCATCACTGAACTACAAAAGCCTCCTAACCAGTATATTCCTTACAACTGTTTCCATAGTGAACTATGTAAAGAATCTGATCAGTAACTACGCAAAATACTGAATAAAGACCCTCCTCCCCCACACAGCATTAGCCTCGTTTACATGACCCTTGCCTGTCTCATCTTCTGCCTCCTCTTACCTAACTTGATGATTCAGTTTATAAGTATCCACAAATACCACTCTATTTCTCACCAGCAAGCATTTTCTTTGTATCCCTGATGCCTTATACTTGGATTACTGACATAGTGAGTCCTCAGTACACATTTCTTGAAGAAATAAATGAACAGAATAAATAACAGCAATAGCTGTGATTTATTAATAAACAACTGTGATATACCAACCAGACACCACATTAGGTACTATATACCTATTCACTTCTAATTCTCACAACAACTTTGAAAGCTAGGTATTAGTGGCCTCCTATCAGGAAAAAGGTCACTAAGGCGCAGGAAAAATAGGTAACTTGCCAAGGTTACAAATCAATTAAGTAGCATTTCCAGAAGCCAGACTCAAGATTTGTTGCATTCCAAAACCAGTACTGTCACACTGCGTCAAGCTGCTTCCCAAACTACTCTTAAATATTGTCTCCATTTAAAAAAAAAGTCTCTCTTAAAGTATCAACACATTTTATTATTTATAAACTACCTTCCCCAAAGTGAACATCAATTAGAACTGTCTGCCTCTGTGTTAAGATGTGCCAAATGTTGCTTTAGGAGTACTAACTCAGTTCCCCAAACAAAGAAGTGACAAAGAACTAATGGTTATTAATAGCCTAATCATTCCAATAACACAATGCCTGTCAATCATCTGTCTAAAATGGCAAAGAAAAGTATATTTTTTATTTTGTATGACAAGGTTAAAAATCATCTTACCATTCCTTAATTCTTCATGTAATATGTATTTTAGTTTGCTAGAGAGTGAAATTAAAAACGCATACTCCTTATCACAAACATGTAACTGTCCTCAGGAGGCAGATGATTAAGATCCACTTTGAATTCGGCAGTACATGCTTTATGTACTAAGAGGCTAATAGTTCATTTCTCATATATCTACCATCTACAACCCCTCCCCCCCCCCACGGTATAACACACATTGTACGAGCAGACAAAACATGATCTTGGTATCACACTAGGCCTTCCCTGGTTACCAGTCTGCTAGGATGAAGGCCTCCCACACTTGCATTCCTTTCCCCCAAATAAAACATTTTCCAAGGAATTAAGCCCCAGAAGGATTAAAAACTCAAATTGTTCTGAATGCAAAGGCGAAACAATGGTAAAAGAGTTTTAAACATCAAATGGAAAGGATAAAAACTAGATAGAAAACGAGAAAGGAAAACTAGTAAATATTGAGTACCTATTACCTGTACATACCAGTCACTGTACTAGATATTTTCACATGAACTATTTCATTTCATAGTAGGTCATTAACGTTGCTTAAATAACTGAGAAAAAATATTATTTTACACCCAATTTTGCTAAAATTAGTCCTGAGAGGGAAGGTAACATGTAAAGAAAGTAACCTTGCTTGTTGATCATCCATTATTTGCCCCATTTTATATGGGATTTTTCTATTAATCTTTGACAAGCCATGAAATTTTATATTTTCACCATGACCAACCCATGAAATTTACCAACTTTGTGCATGATTCATACCAGGTCATAGTTATAATGTCTGCTATGCATTTTAGCTAAATAACCATTGAAACTTCTCCCCTTGGACAGAATGAAAAATCTGCCGATAATTAAAGTAGGAATTGTTAACTACAAGCAGTTAAAAGTTTACAGCATTGTTTGACAGTTGCAAAGATAAGCCAGTAAAAAGCCTGAGATGCTGTGTCTACCTGTACTTCCCACACATTTGAACAATAGTGTGATATCTCTTAGCATCATAAAATCAATCTCAGATTAGGTAATGAAATATGCACCAGCCTTTTCCCAGAACCTTTGACAAATCACACACAATCCTAAATCTTCATAAATCACGATTAAAGACAAGTATATCATCACCACCGCATATATCTTCCCAAGCCTGACCCAGAGACTAATGAGAAAAGGCCTAGACTATCTCATCTGATTAATTAATTCAAAATGTCTGCTGTTATTCAAATGTGAGGCTGGTATTATTTGAATAACACTTGACAGCAGTGCCTGAAGATATCATTTCTGATTTGTGAAGCCGCTGCTGCATAACTGATGATAGTTTATGAAAATGTTCCAAAGAAGCTGCTTTTCTTGGCACAACTGTGAAAGATTTACCAAAGAGGTGGTTCTTTTCTTTTTTGTCAGTAGTTGATGTTGCTAATGTTGTCAAATATTTCCAAAATACATAGTCTCTGGAGTCTTTTTCTCCTTAAATATTGCCACGATAGCAGCTTTTCCACTTTCCAAGTTTGATTTGCCCGAACACAAAATTACTTTACACAAGCTCTCTTTTTTAAGGATCTAAACAGCACCTTCCCAGGATTCACAAAATCCCTCCAAAAAGCATTTTTTAACAAAAAGGACTTTGACACTGTGCTGGACTGAGTATGAACCTGAGTTTAGGAGACATTTTTTTCCTTACTAAATAGTATTCCTTTCTTATAGAATGTCAGAAGGAAGATAATGACATATCTTAAGGTAATAGAAAAGTTGGGTTATTTCTCCTTGCCTCGTTGGTCCAAGATAACAAGAGGGGTCACCAGCAGTGCTACTGGAGCCATTCGAGAAAATTCAGCCAAAGATCTCATTCTTGCCTCATCTGCTCAAATCCGCAAGGTCTGACCTGGAAATACAGCCTCAAATGCGCAGTTAGTACGCAAAGAATGCAGGCTTCATTAAGTTGGATGACGGGAACTTCCTTGAAGCGGTCATTGAAGACATCTACGCTACTGCAGAAACAATGCTAGCTCTTTGTACATAACATAATATGACTTCAATTACGAATGGTTTAATCTCAATGTCATAGTCACATTTATAGAAATCTTTTTAAAATTTACTATTATCTTCTGAGTGGATTCACCCTCAAAATTTGCGGCTTATTTTCCCCAGGTTATGTAACAATATTCATGCAGAACTCTGGTGGTAAAAAAAAGAAAAAGAAAAAAGAAAAGTTTTCTTTCTATTAAAAAGCAAAAATAAATATTCTCAAAAACCTTCAAAAAAACTACAGCTGTATGGTCAGAATGCAATTAATGGATCCAAGAAAACCTCAGAATCAAAATTATTTAATGTTCTGATCCACTTTTTACTTTGGAGATTTTTCAGTAGTTCATACTACACATGGCAGTATCAGGACATACCAATGGCAGATTCTCCAATTTACAGGCCTTGGTGTTGTTTCAGAACTCAAATTTTCCTTCTTTGCTATTCTAGTAAAGAGCAAAAAGATTCCTCTGATACGTTAAATACCTAGCAATGTGCTTCTCAAATTTCTTCTTCCCTGCCACTTAAAACCCCCGTGTTCTAGAAGCCGTCTCCATTAACAAGTCCTCTGCCTTTCCTCTTCTATACATTCCATCTTTCAATATTGTGAAAACAACATTAATGCTTAAACTTTGTGATGACAATAGCACAAATTATACCAATTTGATTAAACAGGCCAAATCGCTTTCTAAAAATACATTTAAATATTAAAGCTGAATGAGACCTTGGAAATCGCCTAGTCCAACTCCCTTATTTTGTAAACATTCACTCTGTGACTTGATCAGGAACCCGAGGAAGGTTATGAAATATCTGCATGGAATATGTGGAATCAACCAATGTGCATCTGTTGATTTGTCATTTTGCTTTCATGTGTGCAGTCAAGACTGATAATAGGGTCGATTTTCTCAAAGCTATCTTAATTTTAAGAATATTCATCAGAACATCATTACTTGTAGAGTCACTTAATACTCCCAGAGGATCACAATCATGACTTGAGGATGTATTCCGTTGCCTTCAGGAATTGCCTACTAAAAACCTGTTTCTTTTCAGGTCATCTTTTCTATGCAGGTATTATAGATGAAGATAAAATAATGGTCTTAGGGCAAGTTACATTTTATTTATAGTTCATTTTACATAGACTTGCAGTTCTCAAACGGTGGCCTGTGGACCCCTGGCACTTCCTAAGATCCCTTCGGAAGTCCATAAAGTAAAACTTATTTTTACAATATAAGAGGTTATTGTCTTTTTCACTGTAGACATTTGCACTGATGGTGCGCAAGTAAAGGTGGATAAAGTTGCTGGGGCCTTAGCACAGAACAAGGCAGTGGCACGAAACTGTGCTAGCAGTCATTGTCTTCTTTACCACTAAGTAATGAGGTTAATAATAATAAAAAGCCAGTTTCACTTCAGGATGTCCTTGATGAAACAGTAAAAATTATTCTTTTAATTACACCTTGAATATCTGTCTTTTTAATATTCTGTGTGACAAAATAGAAATTACATACTATACACAAACACTTCTGCTACATACTAAGTATGAGGAAAAGCATTTGTATAACTGAGTTGCAAGCTCAACTAGCTGCTTAAAAAAGAATGACTGACAAACTGGTTACTTCAACTTGGATATCTACCAGACATTTTTTAGAAAATGGACTAAGTAAACCTGTTACTTCAAGGAAAACAACTATGAGAAAATTTGAGCTTTCTTTAAAAAAACTAGAATTCTGAAACACGTCTCCACCCTGTGTGACAGCTTCCCGGTACTTAAAAACTTCTCTGATAAATTTGGTGGTAATGTGAACAACTGTAATTTTTTATCTCATGAGATGTGTTTATATTTAGATGATAGATGTAACTCAGTGAACCGATATTTTTCAAATAACCAAGACATGGTGCTACAAAATAATGCATGAGTAGATGAGCCATTCAAACTGCAAACTAGATTAATAAAATTTAATGAATCAAAGTAGAAAAGTTTATTAATGTGGTTTCAAATTCCACATTTGAACTAATCTTTAAGAAACTACCACTTGTCAAGTTTTGGTGTAATATCAAAACAGAATATCCACAATGACCTAAGAAAGCTATTAAAATAATCTTCCCATTTCCAATCATTATCATGTGAGGTCAGATGTATTTCTTCATACACATCAACCATATAACAGACTGAATCAGAAGCATATATGAAAATCCAGGTTGTCGTCTAGTAAGCCTGCCATTAAAGATATTTGCAAAAATGTAAAATAATGCCATTCTCCTCACCATTTTGTTTTGTTTTGAAAAATGTTGTTTAGGATAACAAGGAGTTGATAATTACAAAAATGTTATTTATGTTAACATATAACAGGTTTATAATTTGTAAATTAGTTTAATAAATATTTTTAAATTTCTAATACAATATACACTGACAGATATTAAACCCACATAAACAAAAATTCTTTTAAGAGTATAAAAAGATCCTGAGATGAAAAACTTTGAGAATCACTAACTTACCACTTAGCATTCACCAAATTCACTAGTCACTTGAAATGGTCTTTTGGTACTGCCATTGAGAAAAATCTGTGACAAAATTACTTCCAATGGATTTGCATTACAAATATTTAGAAGTTGGTGGTTTTTGTTTTGTTTTTTTTCTGTTTAAAATTGCTTTAAGGGTTACAGTCAACAAAGCAAGTGAATACAAAATATGATTCCCCAGGTTTTCCCATCTGATAAGCAACAACAGATCAGTGGCTGGTTCAAAATAGAAGGTAAATAGTTCAATAGTGACTGTAGTCCAGGTAAGTTATGTAATTAAAACTAAATCCAAAAGGACCAAAAAAAGAGCAATTAAGTAAATGATACCTTACTATATTCTGTGTTCCCAATCATGCTAAAATTTTCCCTCCCTTCTCCCACCTCCCCCCACCCCCACTCCGGTTTAAGCCATTGTTTCTCAGTCTAGTTGTGTGACACAGCTCCCTGGCCCATGCTGGTACTATGAGCCTTGCGCTCCCCAGCCCACGGCAGCACTCAGAAGCCTGCGCGGCTCATGCCGGCGGCCAGCCACTCACGCAAGCCACTGATCGCTCCTGGCAGCACACAATAGCCCATGGCAGCTCATGTCAACATCTGGCTACTCATGGCAGCCCAGTTCCAGGGAGAGCAGTTATTCACAATCTTAGCTGTAGAGGGCGCAGCTCACTGGCCCATGTAGGAATCAAACTGGCGACCTCTGCTTTAGGAGCACCGCGCTCCAACCACCTGAGCCACCAGGCCAGACCACATTAAATTTAAAACTAGCATTCATTTCAATAACTCATAATCATAGTACACTTGAACTAATATTAGCTTAATCTTTGGACTACTCAAATACACGTGACCAATCTGTCACCTTTGAAGATAATTATTTAATTTATCATTAACTTAAACATGGATTTTTGTACCTTATAGATAGAAAATTCAGTTATAAAACTGTACAGTCTAAAAGAATATAAATCAATCATTATGACAGAAGAACTTATTTGAGAGTCAAAATGAACAAAATATTCTGTGTCAGCAAAATGTCTCTTGTCAAAATCTACTCTTTAAAATTTCACTATAATGTACTAAAACAAATGTCCCTCCCAACTGTGTAGAGAAACAAGTCTTAAATCATCATAATTCAAAACTACTATTTGGAGACACACAAGTATTGCCTAGCTATGAAATAGATTGCTTATTATCACACCTAGTTTTAAAGTAAAAACTTCAAAGATGAATGATACTCAACCCCAAGCATGTTAACAGTAGTTTCACCATTGATTTTTCTCAGCATAAATATTACCATTAATGACAATAATGGGAGAATACATATAAATTACTTTTACATATAATTTGCATATAAATTACTTAAGATCCAGGTAAGTATTATAGTTATGGCAGTTTTCTTATATTGTACATAGTTGTCACAGTTAAGATAAATTTCTATATAAAGGATTAGAAGAATGCAATATCAGATTTAATATACTCAGCAGACATACCGTGTTTCCCCAAAAATAAGACCTAGCTGGCCAATCAGCTCTAGTGTATCTTTTGGATCAAACGTTAATATAAGACCCGGTCTAATATAATATAATATTATATAACATGGGGTCTTACATTAATTTTTGCTCCAAAAGACGCATTAGAGCTGAAAGTCCGGCTAGGTCTTATTTTTGGGGAAACATGGTATCAGATAACATGTAGAGAAAGCATTTACTCATTTATTTAAAAATAAGTTATTTTTAACACATAGTTTGTGTGTTAAATGCGCACACACACGCACACACACACACACACACACACACACACAAACGACAGCTAGACCCTGCACTCTAGCAGCTTACAATATCCTGGAGCATGGAAACTAAAACTATTGTCCATCCATTCCTAAATGCATCTTTCTAGCATACCACTATTAACTTTGCCCAATTTTATCCAATGAACTTTAATGACCCAGAAAACATCAAGATTTTAAATTATAATAAGCCCTTCTAAGTAAAGTAAATCTCTCATAATTCTCCCCATTAGGTCATAATTTAATACTCCTTCACCTTATAACCCAGATATACCCTTCTCTTTTTCTCATAGCTTGTTACCTCAATAATCAACTCTAGATTTATGACTTTGCATATCCCACATGCATTACTTAGAAGCTTTAAAATGAATAAAAAGGTAGGGATACCTGGAAATGGTAACACAAGTCCCAAGTTTTAAGACGAAACATTATTTTTCAGTTTGTTATGTCTAAGAATGTGCCTGTAAAAGACTTGCAATACAAATAACACACTAAAAATAAAAATTCTTAAATGCATGAAAAAAACCTGGTATTATTTTATATCCATTTTCCTTCAGCTTGTTTCCTGCCCTTAAATAATGGGGGATCTCAGTTCACCAGTGACCATATTATCAAATATCAAGGAGGGTGTGGTATTTCAATTTTTACAAGAACTAATTTCTTTAAAATGCAAACAACTTTAAATGTTACCTGTGAGAACCTGTGACTGGGTTCAATATCTATGAATAATCATTTCTGGAGCTTCCATAAAAAAGCTTCAGTACAGGATTATCAAATTAGAAATAAAACTTTTATTTTACTGATTGGATTTTTTAGATCGTTAATTCCACAGCCTTCACAGCAGCTGTAAAGGATCCCATGCCTGGAAAATAGGCAGAGGTAATACACTATCTAGAACTACCAGTACAACAGAGGAATAGTGACTTTTCTGAGTTTCTTTTTGAACTGCATATCCTAACGTCTAGCATTCTAAAGATATGTATATATATACATATGTATATATAAACAGTCTTAAGTCTACCATAACTGTCCCTGAAAAACAAACCTTTACAAATAATCAGCAAAGGCAACTCTATCTAAACAATGATTAAAACTCTAATACCTTAAGGTTCCAAGAACCATTTCAGATCTTAAAATAAAAGCTTTACCTATGAAAAATGTACAGTGTATTTCTAACTAAAACTTGAAACTTTATACAAAACAGTATTTTTCTTATAGCATGTAGTTCCTCCAAAAGGCGATAAACTCTTTATTCTTGCTTTGTGCCTTAAACATAATCTGCTTTTATCCTTTAGCAAAATATGAACCAGCTACTAGGCTGACAATGCCAAGAACCATGACAAAATGGATTATTAATGAGAAACTGAACTCCAGAACTCTATTAATTTATGTCTTCCTGTCGGATCCAAAAGATATATCAGCCTTCTCACTCAAAAGAAAAAAATGCCAACACTGTACTTTGTTTTAAAGTTCTCCACAGATGAAGAATTCATTATCCAAAGTACAGTTCTGTTATTTCAGGCTTTCTTGTAGAATAAAGAATCTTTATCAAATGGCTAAGAAAGCTGCTGACAAGTGCAAGTACCTTGCAAAATATATTTACGTCAAACATTCACTGAGAAAAACCGGGGAAGGGGCGGAAAAAAGGTGAAAGCCCCTGCAAGCCCCTGCAACATTCCTGTCCCCATCCTGTCCTAGAAGTCTTTAGAAAACTAAGCCCTTTTGATTCTAGTTACATAACGGTAAACAGCATTAATACAACCGCATGTTTGTGGGCTTTTTTAATTCCTAATTACACTAATTATTCTGACATGAAGGGAAATGATCTAACACGTGAAAAGAATGTGTGATTTTTTTTATGCATAAACAACAATGTTTAAGTGACATAAAATATCCTTTTAAGCTTTGATAAAAAAAATGTATCTAATCTATGCTTATCATAATATTTATTAAATAAAAAAAAACCAGAGAGGAAAAATTGCTATAATGTACTCTGTGTGACCTCTGCTTTCTACAGAGAATGAAAACAGCCTTTTGCTTTTCAATCCCCATCAAAGTGGAGTAAAAGAAGGGACAGCATTCCTGTGCTCACTGCCATTAATCATTGCTTTCTTCAAGCAAGTGCGTATTAATTTCTGTCATCCCAAACATCATCGAGTATTGTTACAGCACCGTTCACTCCTCATTCACCACCAGTTGTTACCAGTTTCCCTACACTGAGCAGAGACAGGGTGAATCGTGTGGATTTCAGTGTTAGAGGCCTTTATCCCTGGGGTGCTGACACCAATTAAGCCATTTCAAGAAGAAATGAGAACAGGCCCAACCCTTCCATGTAACAAGAGCTTGCACCTAGCTTTGGCAGGTTGCCATTTTCTCTGGCTTCACACTACAGAAATACTCTTCTCCACATCCTTTTGAATGATTCAGGCTGTTTACATGTAATCGGTAACAATATCTTTTTGTTCATTTCTTCACATTCCAATTTAGTGCCCAACATAACCTAACACAGAAGACTTGGATAATCTAGATGGTAATCTAGAAAGATGAATGCTATTATTTACAGAATCATTAAATTCAGGTTAGGCAATAAAAACACATAGTCCCTTTAATCATGTGACAAATTTTTTAAAGGCATTTTTAACAAAAATTGGAGAAAATGTGAAAGCTACTGCTTTTCTCAAACTGGGTTAATTGAAGATAAAACATTTTATTCCATTAGCTCAATTTTAGCATTGCATTTGCTGAGAGAATTCATATACACAGGAATATAAACCAGATACTTCTAGTATTAATGGGAAAGTTTGTATATCCAGTTTAAAGAAGCTTATTATCAACACTGTATTGACATTTGCTTTCTTTGGGAGTCTTTGGTCAGGCATCAAAAGCTATGCTTTGTAAAAAGGTTACCTCCAAGTCAAAAAAAAAAAAAATCTGCTCAAGTAAGTTTAATTAATATCATTTTTGCATCACTAAATACAGAGATCCATCAAACTCTTTCACAATATTGTTGATTTTTTTGACCGCTTTAGATCTAATCATTCTCCCTGTTTTAGACATTTACATCTGCTTTTAAGTTTTTATGGTTGCCTGTTGGCAGGCAGCAAAGTGGAGCTGTCGATGCTACTGCAGAATAATGCAAGGTTTGTTATGAATTAAATATTAGAAACCTTAACACAGCGGCCAATAAGAATTATTTGCCTTATTAAAGCAGCAGAAGACGCTGATTAAATTTTCATTGCATTGCAGTCTTTTTCCCATTTCTGCTTTCAATTCATCATTCTAATGTATGAAAGGCTCGCCGAATAATGGCAGGGGGACTTAATTTCTGGAATGCAAATATAGCAAAGAAAATACCATAAATACCCTCCCAGAAAACATTAAACAGTCAGTTCTAATTAAGTGAATACTAACTAAGTAAATATTCTCTTAAAGGGAAAAAAAAATAATTCAAACGTCAAGAATTTGAGAAAGAAAGCACAATTACCTATTTTACAAATAGATACAGATAGATATACATTGTGGGTGGACTGTATTTTTTTTTTTTTTTGAAACTGCACTTCTTGCAATCAATTAACGCCTTCATGGGCTTCGAGCATTCTAAAGAAAAGGAATAGTTATAGTTGTACTCAGCTTTGCATAGTTTCTAAAAATTTAATAATTTTTACAAGAAAAAATGACAAGGGTAATAAAACAATGTGCGTAGTCACGCTCAGCCAGAATGGCAACTAGCATATCTGAATTCCTACATTATGTTTTAAATTTACAACATTTACTGTTGCAAACATATTTAGGAAATAAACTGCCCCTGCAAAAATATTGTAATCGTATGTCCTATGCTGAAGGTTGTTCATGTTTCTGCCTTAATGTGAGGAAGAAAATGAACTTCAAGTATCCATTTCCCCTAGAGAAAATCTCTTCCTTGAAACTCTGCAACTAATGAAATGGGGATCTATAAATAGCAGCATCATTACCATGAGAGCCTCTGCTAGGGACCGGTCTCTGCAGCTGACCCTCTTTATACTAATAACTACCAGACTTCAGTCTCATTCCTCTGTAGGGGGATCAATATTGGGACAGTTAAGAATGTGATGGAAATTTAACCTACAGAAATGGTATTTACTTATCAAGTTTCCTAAAAACATGCAGTGCTGCCTACAGTTACTACTATCTTTCTGCTCAGACTTTGCTTGAAAGGTGTTTTTTGGTTGTTTTGGCTTTTAAAAAAAATTTTAACTGAGATGAGTGGGCCTCTGTATCTTTTTCTCTAATGTTATAGAGACGTGCGGCTCATGACAAGACAAAAGCCATAATACACCTGAAATGCTCCCTACTGAATCTCTCTCGATGAACCTCATTAAAATGGTTACTCTACTCCAAATATTATCCATTGAAGCATTACTGTAGTAAACTCTTGCTTGAATTGTTGACTACAGTGATGGATAAAAATCAGTAAGCATTTAATCAGTAAACGTAATGATTTGGAACGATGTTTTACTCTTACTCAAAATACAATATTTTCAAATTCAATAGATCACTCTAAAAAGTTAACCAATATTTAATATCTCCATTGGCTATAAATTACACCATCATAAAGAATGTAGCTAAAGGATCTAGAAAAAAAAGGAACTATTTATTAGATCTCTATAGAATACACTATCGCTATGTATAATTTATTGGCACTGAGATATTTATGTTGCACTTCATTAATGGTAAATATTCAGTTACATTTGCATCTTCTACATATAAAGAGCTCAATTGTTCACTAATTTCATATCTCTTAAAATAAATATGATAAAACGTTCCAGTGGGTGGATGAGTTTAAAGCCTTTTATTCTCAGTGACAAAATTATTGATGACAACATATCATAAATGGCACTTCCTCCATATACACATGTCACAAGAAAATGTAAAATATTGGTACAGCTGCACATGTAGAACATTTACTTTTTAAATGAAAATATAACATTTCAACATTAAACACAATGTGGTTTAATCAAGAGAGTATATGTGAATTCAAAGGTGACATCAAATTTCACACATGCTTAACTTCATATTCGGTGTACTTGTAGGTACTATATGCACAGAAAAACGTAATTAGCCTAATTTAAACACAAAAGGCATGGTTCATTTTGGAACAGATACACATGTGCCATCACGCTCTGTTCACTAATGTTTATGTTTACCAAATTATTGTTATCCAATTAAACCTATGAAATAGACCACACAAATCTAAATACAATTGGTTTTGAAAAAAATGTGTTTAAAAATATACCATAGATAGAAAATCTTATTAGAGGTATACAATATCACAATAATATGCTATGCTGATTATTTTATAAATTCCACAAAGTGAACTTGTTCACTGTATGCAACCCTTATATTGAATTCTTTTCCTCCCCTGTACCTAAAGAAGAGCTAGAACTAAAAAATACAGAGAACAGTATTTTCCTGCAATAAATACATGAAGCACAAAGGAAACGTTTAAGAGTTAAATCATTAAAAAGTAAACAATCATATTTAAAGCCTGAAGAACTGAAATTTACAGGGAATTTGAATCTGCTTTTTTTTTAAGTGAAAAATACGGGGATGGACTTTAAAACAGAAAGTAAACTTCCAGGGTCCTGAAATTCAAGCACAAGATCATTTCTTTTGTGTGGCCCATCTCATCTCAAGGATCCCAATGCAGAATGAAACTGCATGAAACAAACAGTTCGTATAGGTTGGAATGGGAGAGTTGTAGAGTTAAATAAAGCAGATTTGTAAATGGCAGGATACTCGCAGCAACTACGTGGTTCTTGCTCTGAGGCAACTGATGGAGCAGAGCTGCTCAGCGGCACTTGACAACAGCAGTGCTCCCACAATTGTAACCCTCAAATCCAATCAATCGTTGCTCTTTGCATTTCAAGCAGCTCCTGGCTGCCACTGCCTGAAGATAACTATTTTACCACCTCTGTCATGCCTAATTAACAAGTCAGATGTACAATTTAGAAATTTTGCAATTAACCTGCTAAAATATTGCTGGAGGATGCTAATTGTTATGCCAGTTGCCATAAAAGCTCATTTGCATAACTTATGTGTGAAAAACAATTATGAGCCGCGTTCACAGACGCGGTCCACAAACTGCTCCTAGCTACGGATGAGAGGGCCACAAAAACACTTAATTCATTGCCCACAAAATTATGTTCCCCCTTTTCTTAAACAGCATCTGTTTTGTGAAGCTATATTCATAGAAAATCCCCAAATCAACAATTAGAAGCATATGTAAATGTGCGATTACAGTTCTTTTTCTTTCATTGACAACTTCTCCTTTTTTGCTTGCATGAGGAGTAGGGGATGATATGATAAATGCCTCACTGTTCCAATTCCCTTGCACAACAAATAGGAAGTACATTTGGCAGTGCCAGTGAAACTGCCAGCCCACCAGCCAGGAGGAAGCCATTCTCCTCTGCTCTATCTAGTCACTGCAGCACCATCACTAGAGGCCACTTTAACAACAGAGAAGCTAAAGTCAATTGTTTCTTCAGTGAATAGGCTTCTGTTCTCCAGCATATATTTACTGAGGCATTTAGGGCAGATTTTTGCCATTAAACTGAAGTCTGTAAAACATGGTTGTCTACAAATATTTACACTAGTGCTGACCACAGCTCTGCTGCCACTCAGTGTCACTTTGGACCTGACCACATTTTTTTAAGCTCAGATTCTGCCATCTTCTTTGCATCCTCAATTTCCACTCCTTTCTTGGCCCACTGAGATTCCATAGCCACCTCTGGAACAAGGACAGCCTGGATGGATTGCCACTCGTGGGGTCATGGGTAAACTACCTAACCTCTCTCTGTCAGTTTTCTCATCCACAAATTGAGAATTAAAATACCTACCTTGGAGAGTTGCTGCAAGTTTAAGAAATATTATACGTCACCTGCATTATATGAATTTTTCCCCCAAAACTGTGTTTTCAAATTTCCAAGTGGGAATTGGGTTTTTGTTGTTGTTTTTTTAATGCATGTAAAGTACCTAGCACAATGCCTAGCACACAGATGGTGCTCAGTAAATGATAGTTTTTATTGTTGTCATTATTAAATGGAATCTTCTGGAGGGGAGAGCCTTGCCTTTCCTTGCCTATACTAAAGCACAGGAAATTATAATTGCTTAAAGATGAATAGGTTTAGAAATTCTATGGCTTGGCCATCAATTTTAACATTTAAAATCGAAAGGGAAAACTTTATGGGAACAACTTACCCATTTTCTCACATTACAATGGCTGACATCTACTTTTTTTAACTGGAAAAAAGTTTGTATTTATAAAATAATTCACTCACTGAACAGCAGTCAACTAAGTATAAACTTTAAACTCCTAATTTTCAAGTTAAAACAAAGCATACACACTGATTATAGTGTGGTTCTTGAAAACATTATTAGATATCAAGCCAATATTTTGAAATTTAAAAGTGACATAATAATCATGGTAATTAAAAAGTCATAATGATAAGCAGTCAAAAAATAATTGGTTTAATGTTAGAAACTGTAACATTGTTAGACTGATTATACTGAAAGGAATAAATATTTCCTTTATTAACCACAAGTGTCATGAATTTAGGTAAATCAAAATTAGTTCATTAATACATTGACATAATAGCATTTATGTTTATAGAGTCCATCATTTCATTCTCTTCAGGCACTTTTGTTTCTATACCTGATCAGTCAAAAGGTCAAGAATCAAGACGTCAGTAAGTTCCTAAGGATATTCTCAATATCACATCACTGCTCTAACAAGTGGTAAGCAAAGAGAAATTCAGGTAAGTCAAACACCCACATCCCATACACAGTTAAAAGAATTTCCTTCATTTTTTTCCTCTATACTTATTCCAAAAAAGAAATATGACGAGAAAAACTAGAGGGTTCTCACTTATTTGAATAACAAGTGAAAAATCTAAAAATATCTTCACTGTATATTATTACCAACTGTATCACTGGGTTTTATAGTGACAGCCCTGTGCTATAATTTCTGAGAAAACCTCTACATAAAGCTCCATAAACCCAACCATTCCTGTAATGTATCGCCTTATCTACCACACAATCATTTCAAACACAACTTTTCATGTTAGTATAATTTGTTCAAAAATAGTAATAAATATATCCATGAAGCCAGAGAAATCATTGCACAATCTACTGTAACTTGTTCTTACCAGTACTGACAGTTAATCCTAGACACAAGATCCAATGTAAAAGGAAAATAAAACATTCCAATATTACTTGGTTTAATTAAAGATATTCATTATACACATACCTTTTCATGGACCAATACTCCCAATCAACATTATAAATAATCTGAGGCAACTACAGAGTAATGTGTGTGAACAATTATCACAAAACTAAAACATGGATGGCTGTCAGTTGGTGGCAGAGTTCTTGCTTTCATAATAAATATAAAATCAATTTCCTGTTCTAGTTCCTATTCCAAGTTGAAAATGATATATCTGACTATGAATTCCAACTACCTTCATCCTTAGGTTTTTTGGGGGGTTTTTTTGTTTGTTTTTTGGTTTTGTTTTTTCTTAAAGAAGGGGGAGAAAAGAAACTTGTGAGACCACTTAAGTCTATTCTTTCTCATTGGAGAATACTTGGATAGTAGGTTTCTACATAATATGCACATATAAACTTGCCATTTCACTTATGTACATTATATATACATACACATATATAATACATGTATTTTAAAATGCAATGATTTACCCATCTAATGCCACTCAAGTATTTCAGAAGTCCCACCCAATAATTATTTTATAAATTCCTATTTACAAGGCTTATTAGTGTGTCTGAAAGCCTGTAGAAACCTTTTGCCTAAAAAATAATATGCAATTTCAAAAGCTTTTTGTTCCCATTTCAATCAAAAATAACTTCATATGTTTTAAATGAAATTTTGCAAGTAATCAGAGACTAATGAGGATTCATTGATTTAAATAGTTCAGGGATTCTGAGAAGGGAATGAGAATGCAAAGTAACCAAGTATTTCATTTAGAAGATCAGCTAATGTGTGGGTACATGAAGTCCTCCTCACTGAGAAATGTAATCAGGACTTTTGTCTCAGGAGAGACTCTCTTCGCGCGCTGTGTGCACATTCCTAACTCCCATTACCATTAACAGGCACCACACATGCACACCGAGGAGATGCCAGCCTTGGTAGTGTGTATGCATGGCAGCTGTGGTGACTAAATAATCCATATGGCTCTGAAGAGAAGTTATGGTTTGTTGGGTCTAGAGTCAGACAGTGGTGGAATTCAGACACTAGAACCAAGCCTCAAGATGAATGCTTTATCCAAACTCATTCCTATCTAACCACACTGAAGTGTAGTTAGGCCAGGGTTTTGCAATTCTACCTCTAGCAATGGTTTACACAGGTAGAAGTTCCATATTTGAGGAAACCGTAATTTTTTTTACAGGCCGAGTTCTGTTCTCCTCCCGGTCCACCAGTCTTGCATTTCCACACAAAATATATAAAATCACATAGTTGTTTTATAGAGAGAAAAATCAAAGGCCTTGACTCAAAACACAAAAGTCAGCAAAATCAGAATCAAGTATGCAATTCGTCTTCAACGTGAAAATCAAATAATATGGTAATCTTACACAACAGATATATGTTGAAAAATAAATCCCACAGGTTGGGACAGAGCTTAACTATCAATTCTAATTGTTTCAGCTTTTAGGTATTGAAGTCAGTCTCAGTGCTCATTTAGAAGATAGTTTCCTGAAGCCCAATTCAACTTCTTTCTTCTTTTCCTAGTGAAGAAAATATTCTTGTGAAGTTCAGTTTAATGAAGACACTGGTGCACACGCACACTCGGAAGTTTGCACTTCTGAAAAGAGGTTGATAACAGTTCACTAACCGTGTTACTGAAATTAGGCTTTAGGGAAAAAAAGACTAGACAACACAAAATTCTTGGTAAACTTGCATATATAAAAAGCACAATGAAAACTTCATATTCGTATCTCCAATTAGGTCAATTAGTATTCAGAAAAATTCTGTAACATTACGTTTAAATAATCATGGGGGGGGGGGAGAACCACCAATGTTCTAGAAGCTTCTCTAGACCTTTCAATCAATTTTATTTATATGCAAAACCAAGAGAAACTCAAAAAAAAAAAAAAAAAAAAAACAAAGCTCCTCCTGATGCTAAAGCTCTCAATTTACTGACAGGCAAATGGCTTCATGCTGCCACTTAATCTCATTTCTTGCATAATGCCCTCTAATTAGCATATCAAAGTGAATTAATACTTCTAGGGCATTAGCAATGGGGAAATCTGCTCCAGGCTCACAATAGCAGTTAAGAGAGAGCCAAGAAATCCTCAAAAACACCACAAACCACTTTGCATTGCAAAACTGTTCAATTTATTTATCCTCTCTCTCTAAACACTTTTACCGCACACTGTTTTACTACTGTTCACCAAACAAAATGATAATTGCCAAAGTTACCAGCATCTGTAATGCCTGTTTAGAATCTTAATTTAGATTATGTTGCAGATAATTTCTATATGCAACCATTTGTTCTATTATAAATGTTAATATAGAGACAGTGGAAATGTTGACATTCTCAATTAGTTAATTTGAATTTGAAATAAAATTTTATGGGATTTTAAAATTTATGAATTTTTTAATGTAAAAAGCCACCTGCTGGACTCTGATGCCTAAGAAATTTGCTTTGAAAACTGATGTATCCCATAAAGCAAAACAAACAAAAAAATCATTTTGCCATAACATATGTTGAGTCTCCCAAATAATGGTTTAAACATTGTGAGGAATCATCAGCATTAAAAGGATTACAATGTATACCAAGTCCTCATTAATATGATCACACAAAAAGGGTTATTGTTCAAAACAGCTTAACATTTTTAAAGCACTTAAATTGAAGAAAACAAGTACAAAACTTTTTTAACAATCATTTTTATAATTGTTTTTAATTGTTTCCAGTCTTAATCAGTTACTATCTTGTACAGTCAGTCAAAAAAAAAAAGAATGCTATGCCAATTCAACTTAACACATTCTGTCTGTCACACCAATTTTTGGCTAGACACTCAAATTTAGTACCAAAGAGAACTACTGTTACCATCCAAAACTACAAACATATTGTATTTATGGAATATGTCCAGAAAAAGATAATAAAGAAGAGATTCTGATTACTATTCTGCCTACAAAGGGGATAATTAGAATCAAGTGTTAAAGATTAATGAAATTTATTTTCGAGTATGTTCTACATCTGAAGGCATAAAAAGGTTTATGTTTTGTGGCTCATTCAAGCATTACTCACAATTTATTTGTTATATATAACACTACCATCTAGCTGTGATAGCAATTTGTTTGATTAACTTCTATAACTGAAAAATCTGATAGTCAGGTCTGAAAAAAATGACCACTTTACACTACATAGTGATGTAAATTATTTACTCTCTTCATACTTAAAGACTCAAATGGCCTACTGAAGTAGAGCAAACGCTTGAAAAGGTCAACATGGGAGGGGGGTGTGTGCAAGCTTTGTTAGTCAGTTACTACCTAAATCATGCTGATCACACTGATAAATGGCTAAAACACAAGCCTGCTGAGAAAACAAATAAAACATTATTCTCATAGTGTCAATACTGAAAGAATAAATACCTAAAGATGTTCACATGTACACAAATAGAGGAAAGAGTCTAAAAATCCTTATTTAACTTGATGTGTTGGTACTGATGAATTAAGTATTTATTCTGAATAGATACCTCAATGGCATGAGTATAAAAGTGATGACTGATTTAGGGTGTGGTTCGTGAAACGTGGTTTCCATTCTTTATAGCTATACTTCATATAACTTCATCCTAAGCAATGCCAACATAAAGTAGCAAAATTTAAATAATCCAAATTAAGATGTTAAACTTAAACCTGTCTCGGAAGGAGCCTTTAGCAAAAGTTACAAAATAAAATCCAAAAGTACAAGCGAAATTAAAGGAAAAGGATCATAGTATGAAAAATGTACGCAAACATATTTTATGAAAGCCGATGAACCAGTGTGCCTCTTTGGGGCAAGTAAGGGCTTCCTTTGCTACTGCAATATACTTCTGATTTGGAATAAAATTATGTAAATTAATATAATAACATAGTAAGCTCCCAAATAAAATACCAAAACTACACAAATCTATTATAAAATGAAGTCCACTAAAACCGAGGAACAAAGAATTACTTGCATAGATCAAGTGGGTATTCACAAGAAAATTCAGTATTTTTATTGAGGAAAAAAAAGGGTTGGAAGACAGCTCCATATTTTTAAGATAATCATTCTAAAACAGTATGGTAGATTTTTTGCTAGGTTTTCTACAAATATATTGCATGTATTATCTGATGGGAAAGGATGGAAGAGGAAGAGTAAAGAAAGTTAGGAAAACATCATTATTTTACATCCTCCCTCAAAACCTCCTAAAAAAGCTCCAGTAAGTTATACAAACTTACAAAAATAGAAAAAAAATGATAAAAATATTCATAAATTGCATTAAGGAAAATTTTGTAATAAAGAAATATAATTTATAATATTTCCAAGATACACTGTATTTTTTGTTGTTTAATCATTTAATATTTCCAATGTAAATGAACCATGTCTAAAATTGACATGAAATTTGAACTGCTAAAGGTCCATTAAAATATGCTTCAAAATAATTGTAAAAGGGTGGGAGCTTCAGAGAAAACAAGATTGGCCAAATGTTGCTAACTGCTGAAGGTGGGGGATGAGTTCAAGTTTCTCTCTTCACTCTACGTTTTGTATTTGAAGTTGTCCATAAGACATTTTTTAAAACTAGAATATAAGTTCATTAAAACAAAATGAATCGTATATGGAACAGTACATTTGTTTTTAAAACTATGGAACAAATAATGATAATTATATTGGAAATATTGAAAGAGCAACCTAAAAGAATATATGCAATATATTCAATAACATTTAGACTCACATACAACAACTTTCACTTTTCTTGTTAAATTTTCACTTGATGGAATATTTGGTTTTTAAAAACTGGGAATTAAAGAATTACAGGGCACTATATTAAGAAAAGTGAACAAATTTTAATATTGAATCATAAATAAAAGGAAACAGACCAGAGAAAAGAAGACTCCAATGAGTCTCTAAACCTTTAGGGTCAGAATTAAATAGAAAGGTGACAGAGCACTACCTTGTCCCTCTGAAAGCTAGTCACACTTATAACAGCAAAGGTAAAAGGTTTAATCATATAAATCGTATTCTAAATGCATATAAAACCTCACAAGCTACATTCTTAATCTATTTTTGATATCTAAAATTCTCATGACTCTTTTTATGGAGGGTTCCTTTAAAAGTAAAGCATTTTAAATAGCCATTTTCTTCTCCTTAAACATAAAAAATACTTCAACCAGCCCAACCAGCCAAGCAGGCCTTTCTCTTCCCCTGCGGACACCTCCTGCAGTAGAGAAGTTCATTAAGTTTTATGATCTTCCCAAGTCAGTCCTGCTTATAAGCCTCACAAAGGCCACAAATCTGGCAAACCATCATGTATGCCATTAGACATTACTAGTAAATGAACGCTATTTAGGGTTTGTGGTGGCAATAAATCAGAGTTTGGTTGGCAGCTATCAACATGGAATATTTTATTTAACCTACCGTTTAAAGAAGGGAAAAGGTTGTGTTGATTTTTCTTTTTAAATACGCAACATTTTTTCACAATATGATTCAGATTATATACTAAACACTGGATTTTCATTAAAATGTTTTTAAATACATTTTTTTTCTCAAAAAGCACCATTTCCCTCATTTGAACTGTCGTAATTAAGGAATTTAGAAAATACTTCAACAATCAATATTAAGGTGGCCAAAAAGATGTGAGGGAATGCACCAAAAGAAGTATGTACATGAGCTCTCATAGCATCAGGTTTATTTAATAAAATAGGTGATAAAAATATGGCTAAAAAAAAAATCAAGAGAAAAAAATCTTAACATAATTTTCTCACTGGTTGCTTACTTAGTTTAAAATGCACAAATGTCTTAATTATAAAGCCTATAAGCTTTCATTTGCTTTCAAAATGCATAAATATCACAATTTAACAATGACCGACATTTCTGCCCCAAAATAATTGTATGATGAATTTTACAAAAGAATACATTTTCAAGAAAAAGCAAGCATCCCATAGTAAAAGTATACTTTCCCTACCTCTGAACAAGAAAATAATTGCGGTAGATTAACCCATTTATCTGTCAGAAGGGAAAAACACCTTTTCATATCTGGTAGTAGGGGAAAAAAAATGTTTTCCAAACTAAATCCTTCATGTACATCAGAACTGGCAGTGCTCACTGCCCGATCAGATACCTCAAAATCGACTGGAAGACCTACAAATACATGGAATTTTTCTAAAGTGATTTTGCCGTATTTTAGAAGAAGTACAACTGAAATGACATTATCCATTGAAGTGACAATCCCCACCCCCTCCCCACTAGTCAACCCTCTACCCCACCATTATGCAGAATAGAGTCATCACATAATGTTCTAGGTTTCTATTATGAATGACTAGGTAAACTTTCTCCAGAATACAGAGAATGAATGTTTGGATACTATATTATTAGATTAAATAAAATGGCCTAAAGCATTATACGATATACATATATTCGACAATGCTTAGTTTACAAGTTCATGATGTTTCCAAAGCATGACTGTGGGAACAGATTGGGGGGAGGGGGGCTGGAATTTGCTGCCCTGCTTTCTTTGCTTTGCTAACACTAATGTCTACACAGCTGTTTTATTTCAAATCAAGGATTCTGAGTCCAACGTCCCTGTCTCCTTCTAAGACTAGTCCCTGTCTCCTTCTAAGACTAGTTTTGGAGGGCGAGGTGGAGATATGGGTAGTAGGGGAGAAAGGAGGGGAGAGAAAGAGCTTCACCCCCATCAATCATTCGGTACTTAAATCCCATCCCTCTCTAGCTTAGAGAGGCTGGCAGGAAGATGCCTCTGCCCAGACAGCCGCCTTTACTCTTTGTCGGCTGTTGGCTTTTTACAAAAGAGATAACGTGCAAACTTGGATCTGCTGGCCAAAGCACAAAAAGGGGATCTAATTTACAAGTTATCACTAAACGCCTCAGAAACAAATTTCAAAACACAAAAATTTCCTTTGTCAGCTACCTTTTGCTTCTTAACTAGCAAGAGCCCTACCAAAGCTCTCTGCCAGTAATCCCCAGACTCAAAAAGACTTGTTTCTTTTTCGAAACTCACCTTTGACATGAGGTTGACTACACTTTCCTTTCAGAATGATCTAACTAAGTCTTGTGCAAATAAGCAACTAGAGGACTTATGCTTCCTAATTGAATTCTGCCTGCTGCTAAATGTCTAAACAAGAAAAGCAGTTTGCTGGGTTTGATTCTCAAGCTGGCTAGGCCCAAACTTTAAAAAGGCAAAAAAAATAAATACAAATCATGAGAAGGGGGTGGGGGGAAGAATATCAATGCCCTCTCCCTAGTAATATAATGCCGTATAAAGTGGAATCAATCTTAATATTCACAACATAGTCAATACCCCAGTGCTTAGCTGTCAGCAGAAACTGAAGTGGAGCCTTGATAGCAAGAAAATCCTTGGACATTACGCAATATAATTTACTAAGAATTACGCACTTTCAGGTTTCTAAACTAAGAATCTTTAAAATTTAATGCTTAATGTTTTATTTTATAGTCAGATAAAAATTATCTACCGTTTTAAATCACAATGCTTTCTAAAGGTAGCTAAAAATCAACAGAGTAAAAGTTAGTAATCTAAAATGCCTGTGGCTTACAAAATATAAAATGCATCTTAAAAAGAATCACTCACCATTAGGAAACCACGCATACTATATGAATGAAAAGCAGAAAAAGTACTCTTTAACGCTTTCAGTATTTGCTGTTAATTATGTTTTTAGCATGTATTTTAACAGCAATAACCCATCATCTTTTCTTGATTACTTTTAGGATCAAAATATCATTGCAGAGTAAAAAATGTGTTTAAAAGAAAGGTAACTCTCCTACCAACTAACAATTATATGCAGTGCGCTATTATTTGTACACTCAATTTAAACACAATCACAGTTAACCTCTTAAACAGTGTCACTTAAATACTATTACATCCTGGACTTTTAACTTTCTTTTCTTTGCCTCAACTTAAAAAATGGCAACTTTATAATACTGTATAGCCCACACACACCAAAAAAATCAACAGTAAAGCTTGTTTAATGTACTTGTTTGCCACATACAGGGCAGATAACACCAACTACTAACTAAAACATCTAGATTAAGTCTCTAATCCCACCTGAGTCACTACTGTCACCTCAACACTAAAATATTTTCAATTTTAAAAAGTCTAACAAGAAAATTAAATTGAAATGAATTGCCGGAAATCTATCTAATGTGTACTTGTAGTTTTCATTCCAGCACTTCTGCAGAAGCTGTCCTCTCATAAATTCACTGCCTTGAATACTTCAAAAATTGTTTAACCTGCATCTATGAACCTTTTCTCCTTTATAAAATATATTAACCATATTTACAATGTAATGACTTCAAGCATAAAATTTACTGAAAGTATTAATAGATGTGATACATTGCATATACCTAAATGCTTCATTACCCTTCCTCGATTCTTAAAAGTAATCTTCCCAACTACAACATTAATTCACACATGCCACTGGAGTCTGTTCAATCGCATCTATTCTTCTATCTGTGGAGCTGACGCTTAAGGCTGTCCAACTAAAAGTTCGGGCGATGCTTCTCCCGGGGACTCGGTCCCCGGCATTCAGTCTCCCGTTGCTCCTTTTAAAAACTGACAGACAAACAAGGCGAAAGGAGCGGGAGAGGGCGGCCGGTGCTCCGGGCCCCCTCCCCGCCTGCAGCCAGGGGTGGCCGCCTGGGGACAGCGACCCAGCCCCGTCCGCATCTACACTTCATTTTACACCGGGAGCGGAATTGAGAAATCGACTCCAGATTTATTGCAGTTTTTTTCCTCAAGATCAGGAGGTGGGAAGGAGAGAATGATCAAAGATGGCGGTGCCCAAAAGCAGCAGCTCTCAACTGGAGAGTCGAAGGAGTAGCTCCGACCCCACCTCGGGAGTCCGCAGGCCCACCGCGGGGCGCCGCGTCTTACCTGTTTTCTCTTTGATCTCACACAGGACGCTGAAGAGCGCGGGTTTCATTCTGTGACAGTTCAGGGCATGTTTCCTAAAAAACAAACAGCACAACACAAAGGTATTAGCATCACCTATGGAATAATATGGCGCCTTCCTTTAAGTTAGACCTAAGCTTTCATTCCGGCCCCGGTGCGGGAAGGCTCTTTCGCACCCCGGCAAACCCGCAGAAACTCAAGTTGACTAGTGAGCGACCGCCGGGCAGCTCCGGCGGCTCCCGCTCCAGCCCGCACCGAGCGCGACCCATCTGCCCCGCAGGCGGCAGCCTCGGCGACCGCAGGGCGCGAACCCGCGCGGGGAACCTCGACCCCGGGGCGGGCGGCGACGACCCGCGGGCGGGGATGACGCGGAGGGGCGTCCGCGTCCGACCTCCGCAGGGGGAGCCGCGCGGCGCGGGCAGCGGGCGGTGACAGCCGGCAAAGTTTGCACGGCCGCCCTCCCCTCCCCACGAACTTGGCCGCCCGCGCTCGGCCCCCCCAGGGCCCGCCCGGCGCCCCGCGCGGAGCTGGGGCGGCCACCCGCACCGCGGAGTCGTCGGGCGGCCCAGGGGAGCCCCGCGCCCGGCCTCCCGGCCCGAGCAGAAAGTTGCACTTCCCTCCGGGGCGGCCCGCGGCCCTCTCCGGGCGGCTGCACGGGGGTCCGGGCGGGAGGTTTGAACCGGCGCGAGGGGCCGGGCTGCCGAGGGGCCAGACCGCCGCGGGGAGAAAGGCACCAAACCCGCGCGGCGCCAAGTCCGTCCCGGGCCCCGAGAGCAACTTTGCCGACTCCCGCCCGTGACGAGGGGCGCGGGCAAGTCCCCGCGAGGCCCGGGCCGGCGGCCGGTTTTCGGAGAAAGTTCCCCGCCCGAGGCTGAGGCCGCTGCCCCGGGCGCCACCCGCGGCTCGGACCCGGCCGCCGACCCGGCTCCCTCGCACACACAAAAGATGCTTAATGAGACGACACCAACTTTGCTTGCGCCTCGTCCAAGCTCTGGTCGGTGATGGTCATGATCTGGTGGAGGATGTCGCCGATGTCCTGCTTCCTGCCGTCGCCGTCCGCCCCTTCGTGGCCGTGCGGGGGAGGCGGCAGGGCCATGCCCCCCTGCACCGAGTGGCCGGCCAGGTTCACCCCGGCCAGAGTCTGCAGCATCCTGGATTGATCGTCCATCCCGCCGCGCGCGGGCGGGAGCGGGCGGCGGCGGCGGCCGAGGCGAAGGCTGAGGCGGCGGCGGCGGCGGCGGCGGCGATGAGGGAGGAGAAGAAAGAGGGGGAGGGGGAGGGGGAGGCGGCCGCGCGCTCCCCGCCCGCGCGGGGAGGGGGCGGCCCGGCCGGCGGGGCCCGCGGCTGAGGCGGTGCGGACCGGCGCCCGGCTTCGGCTTCCGCCGCCGCCGCCGAGGCTGAGGACAAGCGGCGGACGGAAGCGCCGGGCTCCGCGGCGGAGGCGGAGGCAGCGGCGCCCGCTGCCCTCACGCGGCCGCCGCGCCGCCTCCTCGCCGCCGCGCGCCGCGCCGGGCGGCCCCGCGCAACTTGCTCCTCAGCGCCGGCCGAGTTGCCGGGACGCCCGCCGCCCCCCGCGCCAGCCTGCGCACTACCCTCGCTCGGCCGCCGCCGCCGCCGCCGCCTCCGTCGCCTCGGCCAGGCGGGATCCGAGCCCCGGCGGCCCCGGGGGAGGGAGCAGCGGCGGCGGGCGGCGGCGGAGGAGGAGGCCGGCGGGCGAGCTGAGGGGAGCGAGGGGGGCGGAGGAGGAAAGTTTGGGAGCGGGCCGGCGGGCGCGGCGGGGGCGCAGAGCCCGATGGAAGGCCCCGGCGGGCCGCGCGCCGGGCGGACAGCAGATTGATGGGGCGGGAGAAGTCGCCGCCGCCACTGCGGGAGCCGCGCACCCTGCCAGCAGCCGCCGCGGACCGGGCTCGAAGGCCGCTCGGCTGAGGGATTGACAGGCTGCCAATGCCACTCACTCACTGCGCCCCCGGCGCCCGGGGGGGAGGGGCGGGGGCGAGCGGGAGGGCGGGGGAGCCCTGTACACGCCCCGCCCCTGGGGGCGGTGCGCGCGCTCATTGGGCCTTGCTCCTCCCGCCACCGCCCCTGGCACCTCCTCTGGAGTTCGGCCCGCCCCCTCTGGCCTCTGATCCCCGGCGCCCGGGACCGCGCCACCGAATCTTCACGCCTGCTCGCGTCCTAGCCCCCTGGGAAGAGCCGTCCTGGACCACAAACGTGACCGCTCACAGCTCTTGCTCCCTGGTGTTAGCAGTCATGGGTGCGATGAGTTATGTATGGGACACAGGGCAACTCGATCTAAAGCCAACCATGTGCTTCTCCGCAGCGCCGTGAGCTTCACGCCTCGCAGCGCCTGGTATACATTTTCCCGCTCTTCCTCTCAGGAGGTGGTACCCTCAGGGTGCCTGGCCGCCTGTCCCAGACCAATCGCATGGCGCTCGGAGCCGAATGGGGTGGGACAGAGGCAAGAAAGGGCTGTCCCAATTGGAGCGTTCGAAAGGTCCCGGGCAGAGGCGGGGACACAGCTGGTAGTGGCCCCGCCCCTCCTGAGATCACCATAGTAACCGAGAGGGCGCTGCTCCGAGTTGGCGCCCGCGCTCAGGCCTTGTGCTGTACCTCAAGAACTGACCAGGTAAGAACCCGGTGTCCCGCATGTTTGAAGTCTGCTCCGAGCGGATCTGATTGCCATACACTTTCCCTTGAAAGGGGAGCACATGGAACTGTGTTAGAGGCAAGTGGATATGAGAGGAGAGAAAGGGCCTGACTTCCAGGACTAATTCAAGGCTTTACAACCCTTTACACACTTTGCAATTTCTGATATTCCAGGGACTACTCCTTTGACAGTGTTTGCTTTTAGCTGCCTCCAGATAAACCAACCTGCAAAACTGAGATCTTTATTACAAAGATAGATTTATTTAGGGATAGACTGGTTTTCACTTATCAACTTATCCCATTACCATGAGTCATTTAATGCTGGTGATTCCAGCCACAGATTTTCATATGTAGAACACCTCTTCTTCCATTGTACTCTGTTTACAAATAACTGAAGTCTCTCATTATTTGGGGAGCTTTCTCTTAAGTTGATTTCCCAATCAGGGCTTCAACATGTTTTCCCCATTTTAGATTCATCGAACTCACGCTATGTGGATCCTCTGGTTAGATGGTTGTGAATGTCTTCTTGTTCCTTCCCCAAACTCAGTAAGCTCTCTTACCTGAAACCAAAAAATAGTGGTGTGAAATATGAAAAATGGTTCTTACTCTGCGGGGTTTAATGTAGGACAAGCAGTTCTTTACATGCCAGATGGATTCTTGGAATGAAGCAGGCTACTCTGTTCCAGGTTCTTTCCTTCATATGTTTGTGTACTTTTAAATACTCCCCACTGCAAAGCTAATAGCTAACCTTACAGTTAGGCAAGCTAAAATCTTTACAAACTGCACAGCTGCTGGAAAGGGAGTTCCAAACAATCCACTCTGCTTAGTTACCTCCAAAGAAGAAGCCCCCCTCATGGTCATTAGTATTCCTGCTCTTCTACAGCCCATTTATGCGTCAAGTTTCTGATTCTTCTTTCAAGCCCCTGTCATGAGTTACTCATAGCCGTCATTGATTGGTCTTTCTCAATTCTTATTTTTTAAAAGCTGTCACCAAATCTTTATACATTTTTGCATAAAGGAGCAAGAGCAAGCAGCCAATCTTTCAGAATTCTCCAACATTGAAGATTAAAATCATGGAATTCTATCTTTAAAAATGCCTTAAGACCTAAATTCCTTCTAGCTCTAAAATTCAACGATCCTATGATTCACTATTAGTCCTCCTCCTTGCCCTCCTTCTAGGCTCATAATCTTGACTAATCAGTCATGAAGATGAGGCTAATTAGCAATGGGGATTTATGGTTATTTCTACTCCACTTCAAACATTGAGGTATGTGAGCTAAGCAACATATATAAAAATGTAAATAAAATTAAAGAAACACTTAAGCAAATAAAGGCAATTGAGAACTATGGGCTATGTAAACAAACTGGAACATAAAAACATAAATTAGAATTAAGAAAACAGTTAAGCAAATGCCAGCAATTAGGAATAAAGCAACTTGTTAAATGTCTAACACCCACAGCTATGTGATGCCACACACCTTTAAATCTGTGGTCATTCAGTGATATGGAAACTTGCTACCATAATTCTGCATTAAGTGACTGGATTAGATTGACCTTCTGCTTGGAAGGACTTTCTTTCTGTTATTATCAATACGAGTTACAATAAAAGGCAGAGGGTCCTAGCAAGGATTCCCTCACAGGCTCATTGACAACTGCCATTGATTTAAAACATAAATTCTTTTAGATTGATTTCCAAGCCCCAGTAAACAGTGTCAGCTAATTCCGTGTTTCCCCGAAAATAAGACCTAGCCGGACAATCAACTCTAATGCGTCTTTTGGAGCAAAAATTAAGATAAGACCCGGTCTTATATTACATAAGACAAGACGCATTAGAGCTGATTGTCTGGCTAGGTCTTATTTTCAGGGAAACACGGTTGCACGTGCTCCAAGATCTCTTGTGCTTTTGCCAGTTTCCCATGTAGGATGTTGCCTTGTCTCCCCTCAGCAATATGTCACATGGTTGGTGCCTTCACAGATAATAGACTAGAACCTCCCGAAGTACCTGAATCCATCTTTACTGTTTCTAAGACTGCGATTATTAAAAAGTCAAGGGAAATGTAATTTACTTTTGGTGAGTGTACATTCATGTAAAGTTAACGGTGACAAAGTGGTGAAAACCAAGTAAGGGCTCTTTCATATCCATCCCTTTGCATGGATTTATATTAACATCACCATTACCTCCATCATTAATGTGATCATCACAACAGATGCCATCACTGAGCACTCTCTCAGGGTAGGACACTGTGCTCTGTGTTCCCCTTATTTCATCTTATTTTAGTCTCACAGCCCTATCTAGGTGAAATTATTATTAAATAAGAAAACAGAATGAGAGAGGGTAAGATATTTACACAAGACCGTAAATCTAATAAGTACTGGACCTTGAATTCAAATCTTTTTTAAGATTTTATTGGGGAAGGGGAATAGGACTTTATTGGGGAACAGTGTGTACTTCCAGGACTTTTCCAAGTCAAGTTGTTGTCCTTTCAATCTTAATTGTGGAGGGCGCAGCTCAGCTCCAGGTCCAATTCCCATTGTTAGTTGCACGGGGCGCAGCCCACCATCCCTTGCAGGAGTCAAACCTGCAACCTTGTGGTTGAGAGCCTGCGCTCCAACCAACTGAGCCATCTGGCCACCCGGGAGCTGAGCGGCAGCTTATTGACTTCATTCTAGTTGCGGAGGATACAGCTCGTTGGCCCATGTGGGAATCGAACCAGCAGCCCCGTTGCCCAGAGCTCGTGCTCTAACCATCTGAGCCACCTGTCCGCCCCTTGAATTCAAATCTTGATCTGTGTGGTTGCAAAGCCCATCCTATAAAACACTGTGCAAAAAAAAAAAAAAAAGTCATTTAATCAAGATTGCTAAGAAAAAAATCACACGGCATTAGCAGGTAAATAAAAATAAGTAGCTAGGTACTTAATAAAAAGAGGATAAACAGTTCTATTCTAGAGGAATTCAGGTCTCATGGCAGCAGAGAACGTAAAAATAAAGACCCGAGCCCAGCCTGCCCATCGTTTATGGCCATCTAATATTCTACATCTGTGAAGCTTTCCTGTCAAACCTGTCTTTACTGAGCTTCATCAGTTCTAAACTCTCTCAGAGCATATCCCCTGTAATATATAATTTACCACTGTATTAGATAGTCTTGTATTGTTTGCTTTCAATTCACCTGTTAGTTTTCTCATCTAGATAAGCACGTTAAGGGCAAGGTATTTTCAGATGTGACTATGACATGACTGTTTTGGCTTTTGGAGGGAAAAAACTTAACACATCTAAGAAAGAGTTAAACTTTGCTAGTTGTCAGTTTGGGGAAACTGCCTAAATACTAATTCCTAAACATATCATTTCTCTACCACTTTAGGAATGACTGTTTAGAAATGGCCTTTATAGTTGTAGCACATATGACATGTGACAAATCTTCATCTTCTGAAGATGTATTTGCTTGAGCAACCAAAGAATGAATCAGTGGAATATCAGTGCACCCTTCTACGATTAGGTCCTTAAAATAGAATGTTTTCTAATAGAATATGTATTAGAATTGTAACAAATATGTATTAGATTAGTCCCCCCAATCCATGGTTTCATATTCTGCAATTTTAGTTACCCACAGTCAACCATGCTCCAAAAATATTAAATGGAAAATTCCAGAAATAAACAATTCATAAGTTTTAAATTGCACACCCAGGATTTGAATCATCCCTTTGTCCATCATATCCCCTTAGTCACTTCGTAGCCATCTTGGTTATCAGATCTACTGTTGAGATATTATGCAGCACTTGTGTTCAAGTAACCATTGTTTTACTTACTAATGGCCCCAAAGTGCAAGAATAGTTTAAACTTTATTATAGGTATGTATGTATAGGAAAAAAACAGTGTATATAAGCTTTGGTACTATCTGCGGTTTCAAGCATCCATTGAGGGTCTTAGAACGTATCTCCTGCACGTATGGAGGGACTACTATCCATAATTTCTGGAAGGTTTGATAGTAAGTCCCATCCCTTATATACCAGGTTTCTAGTAAAGTGAGAAATTTTAATTTCTATTTTTAAATTCCTGTTGGTTGGATGATCAAGCAAAAATGATCAAGGATTATAAATACTTAAAGGATAAATGGATGGAAAAATAGCCTAGCACAGTGTCTGGCACATAGCAGGAGCTTCTACAGTCGGGGAGATGTTATATTATAAAAACACACTTGTCTAGTCTTTGTCCTGGGTTCCTGGGAGATAACTTTTAAAACCTTTGGAATATCCCAAATGATAGGAGTGTCTTTGTTATTCATGCATCTCTTGGATCATGCCTGAGTTTATACTAACAAGAAGACCCAGGATAGGGACTGATCACCGTAAAGACCAACTATAGAATTAGAGGGTTGGGGCTTTGAGCCAGCTCATTCTCCCAGGAGGGGAAGGGAACTAGAGATTCAATTCATTTGTATGGTCAGTGAATCAATCAATCATGCCGAAATAATGAAACCCTAATAAAAACTCTGTACACCAAAGCTCAGTGGAGCTTTCTGGGTGGTGAACACATTGATGTGCCAAAAAGTTGATGTACTCTGACACCACTTGGGAAAAGCGTGGAAACTCTGCGTTCGGGACTCTCTCAGACCTTGATCTCTGTGTCTCTTCATTTGATTGGTCCTGATTTATGTCCTTTATAATAACACTGTAATCATAAGTCTAGTGTTTTTTAGAGTTCTATGTCATTCTAGTGAATTATTGAACCTGAGGTGATCGTGGAAATACCCAAATGTGTAGCCAGTTGGTTAGAAGTGCAGGTGGTCTGGGGAACCCTGAACTTGTGACTGGCTAGCATCTGAAGTGAGGGTAATCTTATTGTGCTCTATAGTAGTTACTTGTATCTATTCGTGTGTAATAAATTACCCCAAAACTTGTTGGCTTAAAACAATAAACGTTTATTATCTTAGCACTTTTCTATGTTAGGAATTTGGATGCAGCTTAGCTGGGTGCTTCTGGCTTAGGGTCTCTCACGACGCTGCTTTCGTGGGTGTTCAAGCTGACGGCTATCACCTCAAGATTCACCACAGGGAGGATCCACTTCCCTGCTCACTCATATCTAATTACGTTGTTGGTGTTTCTGGTGATCAGCCCCTATCCTGAGCTCCTTGTCAGGTGCTCAATGATCGTTGGCCGACAGCATCAGTTTCTTGAGCCCCTGGGCCTCTCCATAGCACAGCTCACAACATGGCAGCTGGCTTCCAAAAGGGTGAGGAAGCTAGAGAGCAAAGAGGGTTACCAAGACAGAAGTCAGTCTTTGTAACCTAATCTCATAAGTGACATCCCAAAACTTTTGCTGTGTTCTCTTTATTACAAGCAAATCACTAGATCCAACCCACACTCCAGGGCAGAAGATTACACAGAATATAAATATCAGGAGATAAGGGTTGTTGAGAGTTATTATGGACTAAATGTTTGTGTCCCCCAAAATTCATATGTTAAAGCCAAAACCCATGATGTGATAGCATTAGTTGGTGAGGCCTTTGGGAGGTAATTAGGTTAGGTAAGGTCATGAAGGTGGAGGTCCCATGAGGGGATTAGTGTCCTTATAAAAAGAGGAAGAGACACCAGAGCTTCCCCTCTCTGCCATATGAGAACACAGTGTGAAAGCAACCATCTGCTAACCAGATAGAGGGCACTTACCAGAACCCCACCATGCTGACACCCTGATCACAGACTTCCCAGCCTCCAGAACTGTGAGAAATGTCTGTTGTTTAAACCACTCTGTCTACGGTATTTTTTTATAGCAGCCCAACCTTATTAAGACAGGTGTCATCTTGAAGACAGTCTAACACGTTGATTCTCAACGTGAAATCAAATCATGGTGTGATCCTTGCCCTCTCGTTCTCACTTATGTTCCATGGGCTCTACCTCTGCAATGTGTTTCTTAGCCAATCCTTCAAGGCCCTCCTAAGCTATTCCAGTTTTCTCTCTCCACTCTTATTTCCCACTATTCTTTTCCATATATTTGGTGTTATAATCAACCCTAATGCCCCATACTTTTTGGCCTCCTGTCTTTTGCTCATGCTATTCCTTCCAATGGGAATGCATGCTCAAATCTTATCCATCTTCTTTTTTTTTTAATTTATTTTTTTTAATCTATTTTTCTTTATTTTTTATTTTTTTTAATATTACCCATCTTCAATAATGTCTAACCTCTTTCATATGCAGTAGTTCTGCTGATCCTCAAAGTAACTCAAAAGATTTTAAGACAGGTTATATTAACCCATTTTATAGATAAAGTTTGGAAAATAATAGCTGACACATTGTGCTGATGATTTCTCAGACTTCAACTAGTTAAACCTTCATGACAAATCTGTGAGTTGGGCATTAATCTCCTCATTCACAGTTGGAGATACTGAGACCTAGAGACGTCAAATACCTTGACCCAGGACACATGGCTGGTAAATGAACTACATTTCAAACAAATCGTCTATCAGCATCCTCATGACTAACCCTCATACTACACTGACTTTAGAGGGATTATGTCGCTTGTCCAAGGTTATACCATTACTAAGTGACAGAGTGGAATTGGCACTAGAGACTCCTGACCCTTTCCACCATACATGTTGCTTCCCTGCTCTAGTGTCACCACAAGAAAACTTTCTAAGCCCCAAAAGTAAGTAAATGCTTCCTTTATGAGTCCCCAATGCCACTTGGGTTCTTACAAATGTGCACCTTTTTAAATTGTAGTAAAATATATATAACTTACCATTTTAACCATTTTTAAGTATGCAGTTCAGTGGCATTAAGCGCATTCACATTGGTGTGAAACCATCACCACCAATCACTCCAGAACGTTTCTCATCTTCAAAAACTGAAACTCTTTACCAAATAAATAATAATTCCCCATTTCTTCCTCCAGCCCTTGGCAACCACCGTTCTATTTTCTGTCTTCATGAATTTGACTACTAGGTACCTCATACAAGTAATCATCCATTTATAACCAGCTTATTTCACTTAGCATTATATCTTCAAAGTTCATCCATGCTGTAGCATGTGTCAGAATTTCCTTTCTTTTTTTTTCTTTTTAATTTTATTGGGGAATATTGGGGAACAATATGTTTCTCCAGGGCCCATCAGCTCCAAGTTGTTGTCCTTCAATCTAGTTGTGGAGGGCGCAGCTCACTGGACCATATGGGAATCTAACCGGCAACTCTGTTATTCAGAGCTCACACTCTAATCAACTGAGCCATCTGGCCGCCCTCCTTCCTTTTTTAAGGCTGAATAATATTCCATTAGAGGTATGTACTGCAACATTTTGTTTATTCATTCATCCATTGATGGACACTCGGATTGCTTCCATGTTTTAGCTATTGTGAATAGTACTGCTATGAACATTGTTATTCAAGTGTTTGAGTTCTTTATTTCTTTTGAGTATATACCCAGACGTAGAATTGCTGGATCATATAGTAATCTATTTTTAATTTTTTCAGGAACTTCCTTCACTGTTTTTCATAGAGGCTGTACCATTGTTATAATTCCACCAAAAGTGCTTTAGGGTAAATGTGTACCTTATAATATAGCTTCTAGGAATGTATCTTAAATACTCGGCTCCTTGAAGAAAAGGCCTTTTGACATTCAACTTTCTATCCTGAACAACACCTCACATATAATTGATGCTTAGAAAGTATTGTGTTAAATAAATGCATAAATAGGATATCAAAAAATCACTATCTTGAAACAAAGAAATCTGCTTTTATTTGAAACATACTAAAAACATCAGACAAGATCCAAATAGCTGCCGAACAGAGATGTATTTTTTTAAAGCGTGTGTGTAAATCCAGAGTTTCATTTCTTAAAAACAAGTGGTCCCACAGTATATTTCTTTTTCTCTCACCAGCTTCTTGTCAACACACGGTTCATCTCTTCGTCCTGTTTCTTTTCTAGGCTCACAATAAAACTGATTTAAAGTAAAAGTTTCCTTAAGAGTTATGCTACAATATGCTGATATGAAAATAAATTTTCTAAAATTATTTTTTTTTACCCATAAGGGGGCCATCAAAGATTTCCTACTGATATTATTTTCTAAGAACTTGTGCACAAGTTATAGACTTCTTTCTGTCAAAAGCAACTAGATGATACTTTTGATTATCTTCCATTTTGAATTTCTAGGTAACATTTTAACACAGCAACGATTAAAATAGATGCAAAAGGCCTTTTTATTTATTATTATAATTAATAACTTTGTATTACAGGAAAAGTACTGTTCAAGTGTTTATTTCAGATTTTATTCTTTAGAAACAAGCTCGTGGAATACTTTCCTTATGATGTTCTTCCTTCTATATAGCTACTTATTCGCACAATAAGGTGGAAAGAGGAGAGGAGGTGAAATAAGTAAATGATGCTTCATAAAACCCAGCTAGATAGACAGGCAAAGAGGTTAGGTATTTACCTAAAATTAAATTTTGGTCATCTGTGATTATTCAGGGCTATAAAACTCATGTCTTAGATAGCTGCCCAGCATAAGACCCCACTTCCTCTTGAATCTCACACCTACCCCGTGAGCCCCCATAGCCATGTTTCCTATCACACAGCCCAATTTATTGGACCAGGGATGAGCACTTGACCAGGGCTAAACCAGTCTCTCTTCTGGGGACTTGCCCTTGTAGCAGGAAGAGAATGATTTGCAAGCTGGCTGCTTGCATTGAGGACATGTGACCCACAGGCCTCTGGGTCAGTCACATTTAGTCAACTGCACAAGGAGAAGCAGAGAAAGCCACTTGTAACCAGAACACTCCCAGAAAGAAGAAACAGTGCAGTCTGGAAAGGGATAGAGTGGGGGAGAGGGTGGGCAGGTAGCTGGACAGCTCCCAGGGCTCTGAAGGCTTTCCACTTTCAGGTTCTCATGGTGTCTGGGAGTCACTCTAGAGCCCCTCAGTCTTGACTGGCCCACCACAACCTAGTTCCTGGCAGATGATTTAATTTTGCATCATGTGTACATCTGTGACGAATTAGGGAAGAAGGTTAAGCTCCAGGATGAAGCTGGGTGGGGTGTGATCAGGGCGGTCCTGGGGAGCCTGGCTGAGAACTAGGCAAAGGCAGAGGCAGAGATACTGAGGATGGAGCTGAAGATCTGAGGTGAGGGTGGCACGTTAACTGTGCACATGTTGAGCCTGCGGAATGACTGGAGGCCATGTCCAGTGGACAGTGGTGGGTCTAAAGCTCAGGAGAGAGGTCTGGACTAGAAAGAGAGATTTAGGAATTATTAACATCTCGATGGTATTAGCAGTCAGGACAGTGAATGAAGTCACACAGAGAGAGTGTGAGAAGCGAGAAAAATGAGGCTGCATGACAGCATCAATAATTAAGGCATAGATGAAGAAAAAAGAAGCCAAAAAGGAGACTGCAGTGGGAGTATGGCTAGGAAAGCCCAGCAGCACAGAAACCAAGAGTGTTTGAAGAAGAGAGAGGTCAGTTGTTCAACTGAGTTATGGTTTAAGAGGTGTGCACTGGGTTTAATGACAAGGTGAGCATTGGCACCTCAGTGAGAACTTTTGCAGTGGAGTTGGGTGTGTGTGGCAGAAGCTCGATAAAATCGACAAAGGAATGAATGGCAGGGAAAACCACAGACTCAGGGTAGACAGCTCTGGAGAAATTTGGCTATCAAGCAGAGGAGAGAAAGGGGGCGGGAGCTGAAGGCAATGTGAGGTTAGGGGCACTAGGGGATCTGAGAGACAATTAAGAATGTTTAGATGCCTCACAGGTAGAAGCTTGTAGTAGAAGCAGGGAGGTGGACCACTGCTGAATGAGGTATTGAGAAAGTAAAGACAATGAGATCCACACCTGGGGTGATGCTCCCCTTGGTGACAATTCCTATGGGAGAGGGGGGAAGAAAGCAGGAAGGAGCAGAGAGGGATGCTGGGTCTCGATGTAGAATTAATGACAGCCTCAGTTGACTCCATGGGGACCTTTGCAACTAGAATGGCCCTTCAGAGGTGTCCCAAGTTGGGCCAAGAAGTCTGGGCAATTATCAGTCATTAGATGCCAGCTGCCCTGCCAAGGAAGAGCATGACCTTGGTCAAGGTGGCTCTCCTCAGCTGAGGCAATCCCTAAAGGGGCCCGACAGCTGAAGACTGCCTCTCGATGGCACTCCCAGCAAGCCGGGCCACAGATACTTCAGAAAAGAAGTTCTGGCGGTACAGCACAGGGTTTCCCACAGTCTTCATCCAAAATAAAGTTTAAGCTCCTTGGCCCCATGTTCAACTCCTTCCATCTTCTGGCCTCTGCCCACCACTCTAGGCTTCTCTCGTACCTTCTACTAATCTCCTACTTCTCACTCTTTGATCCCTCTGTGCCTTTTCACCTCCTTGGTCTGAAATGATCCTGATCTTACCCTATTCCTCCTTCAAAATCCATCTCCGACTTTGCTATTAGTATTTCTGGGAATGCTTCCCTGATTCTCCCAGATAAGAACAAATCTCTCCCTTGTCTCTCCTACCTCGTATGTATTTCTCCTTTGCATTTAATCATCCTGTGTTGTCAGTTATCTCACTCCCCAAATAGACACGAGTATGTGCTGGGTACAGTAGAGGAATTGAGTTACCATTAGTTAAATGAATATGTGAATGAATTTATGAATAGATGAATAAATTAATGAATTGGCAGAGCTTGGGCTCAGTGGGCTAACTAGTCTGGAGGCTGGTACCAAAGAGGGTCAGCAGCCATCTGAATAATAATGTCCAAAGGGCATGGTGAGCCCCTGTCCAGCCCATCTTGAATTGATAGCCAAGGGATCCTCTCTGGTGCTTGAGGGCAACAGAATTTCTGGGAAGCAGTGGTCCACAAAAGGAGGCAGCGATTTTATTCCAAGGATGGAGGGGAGAGGGGAAGGAGAGGAATAGGAAGATATTCTATCTTAATGGAAGTAAGACTTCAGCTATTGGCCGTGAGTACAAAGATAGGGTCTCTCCACACAGGGCCCTGGAGTAATCCAGGGCTGGCTGAATGTGAGGCCCAGGTCAGAGCCTTGGGCTGAGTGTATAATCTGCTACCAGTAGGGTTGGGAGGGGGAGATGACAGCAGGAGGACAGACAGGTCCAGGGCTCCCCCACGTCCACTCTGTGCGGGCTCAGGGAGAAGACAAACGCTAGATTCATTTGGTCCATTTGGGTCCGGGGCTGGGTACTTCTGAACTTGTTTGGGTGGGGTTTCATTACATGGGATGACAGGTTTTTCTTCTCCACTTCCCTCCACAAATACTTGTCTCCACGAGTTTTTTTATTTAACCCTCACATTAACATCGATATACATATTTTTTAAATTTATTAAATACTGATAATAGAACTGACCATGTGCTAGGCACTGTTCTTAGCATTTTACAAATATTAATGTATTTGATGTTCCTAACAGTGCTGCGAGGTCAGTAGGTACCTTTATCCTGCTTTACAGTTGAGAACAGTGAGGTCACATAGCTAGTAGGTAAATGGTTGTTTGCATTTTACACTGCACAGAGGTTTATTCATTCATTCATCAGGTAGTTACTGATTGCTTCCCTTGGGCCAGGCTCCGTGCTAGGCAGTAGAGTAAGTGCCAAATAAGACAGGGGAAGTCCCGGCCCTCAGGATGCTCACAGGGTTGGGTCCTGAATTCCATCCTGCTAAGGCTTGGTGGTTGCAGGTGCTCTCCACGGATGCTTCCTGTTAATCAGTCTGGAAATCATTTTTAAGCCATCCAGAGGATAGTGATATCATCCTCGAGCCCGCTCTTCTGCTTCACTGGCAAATGCGTGACTTGTCTCTACCCAACCGGCTCTAATAGTAAGAAAGCAAAGCCCCATGCCTAGAAGTGAGTGGAATACTTGGTTTCCAGCCCTATCTTCTTGCCTTTGTCTGTACTGTCTCCTCCACTTGGAATGCTGTCTCTAACACTCTATCCTTGCCACGGACTTTGGCAACAGCAGCTCCCAAGACAACTTCTTTGATGTACCAGCCCCATTCTAACACATTTAGTGAATGCTTACTAAGGACATTATCTTATTTAAGTCTCACAATAATCCTATGAGAAAGATCTTTTCATCTCCATATTATAGCTAAGAAAACCAAAGCTCAACAAAATGAAAGAACTTGCCTGAGGAGAGGTCACCCAGCAAGTAAAGAGCAGAACTGGGATTTGAACCCATGTCTGTCTGATTCTAAAGACCAAGCAGGTGATTTTTTCTTCCATTCTCTTTATTTTATTGCATTAGAAATTTATTTCCTTCACATATACAGAGTATAAAACTTATCTTCACAATGAATTATGCCTCTCTGCTCTCATTTTTTTCACACAAAAATTAATGGCCACTTCCTGAAAAAAAACAAAAAAACAAATAAATCCAGAGACCCACGCCCTTACCCAGGGCACTACACTGCTGCTACCGCAGCTTTTGTTTCTGGAATGCTTGGGTATTCAACATATATTCCACAATTATTCAGTTGCTTATGGTCCTCAGTTGTTTCATGTGTGAATTTCTTGTTTGTTCAGCTTGATTTTTATCCCCTGTGATGCACACAGTAAATACATAATAAATGTTTGTTGAATGAATGGATTTTACATGTATCTTGCTGAAATATATGCAGCTCTGTCTGATTCACTAGAGTGGCATACCCGAACAAGAAATAATTTTTCTTAATGTGTCCCTTATAAATTGAACCCTACCATATTTGATTAATTCCACATCATGCATTTTTATTGCACCAATCACTCTGGTATCAGGTCATATTTATTTTAAAAACAGATTCACAAAGGGTGCAGGGCTGGAGTGACAGTGTAAATATGTTAATAATAAAAATAATACTAAAGATATTTTACTGGAAACTCTCCCATGCTAATAATGAATAAGTGCAAACATATACGGAAATATGTTTGATTTACAATGCAATTAATTTAAAAAAGAATCAGACCCTATACCATATCTTGTATACTTAGATAATGAAAACTAAAAATGAATATTCGCCTCATAAAATTGGAGAAAACAAAAATCACCTTAAAGACCTTTAGCCCTTTTAATTAGTTAGAACAATAGCCCAATCACTGAAAATGGTGCCATTGTCGGATCAAATGTGTCCAGATTGGGAAGCTCCTCCTGGGGTAGCCGGGGAGATTTTGCACAGAGCAGAGGACATGAATACCCTGTACAGCCTTCACGATGCAAAGCACCACATATTATCCAGAGAACGAAGAGCCCTGGCACTTTCAATCATGCAACGAAAGGCTTTGGGGGTTTCTTGTTCAAGAGGAAGAAAAGTCTTTCTTGTCAACTCGCATTGTGGGATGTGTGCACATTTCCATAGTTAGGGATTTGGCCCTGTTTTAGGATCCAGCTAAAAAGAAAATGCATTTTCCTACCCTATTCAAACTGCAAGAAATAAGAAATGTGCTTAATTTGGTATTTCATCACTCAACTCAGACGTTCTAAGACAGCGTGCATTCTTATGCACACTTCGAGGAAAGATGCCCATTTTTGTAATAGGATTTATAAAGTTGACTCTGCCGGCTTTGTATCCAAGAGGGAAAGAAGCAGATGCCGCCGCCGCACCACAGGGATCTTCACGGCAGTGCAAAATGGTTGCAATTTTCCCTCATTTATTGGGGACAGATCTGCCGTGATGTAGCAGACACCAGACTTGTAGCTAGAACTATTTGTCTTATTAACCAAATCTTATGTATAACTTTGATTTTTTTTAAATAACATTTTAATTACAAAAACAGAGATGCTGGCTTGAGATAGCGCGTTTTCCTGTTTCTCTGGCAGTAATTATGCATCTTAAAAGAAATATTATAGAATGAAGTATCACAATTTTCATTTAAAAACAACAGCAACCATACAACAACGCAAAGCAAATAGAGACTAAACTGGGCCTTTAAAAAATTTCACAGCCTAGTAGCCAAATTATATCCCCTGAGGACCAGAATCAGAGAGAAGAAAATAACAGAAAATATATCATAAGAGCTTTTTGTTATAGGCCTTTTACTATTATTTTACCTTTAATCTCCACGCACAATTACTTTGAGAAAAATGAAATTTTAATTTAGAAACAAAATAATAAAGTAATCAATATCAAATGAGAAAAATTGAAAAAAAAAATAGCGTAGGGTAACCTTATGATGCTTAAATGTTTTGTGATTTACCATCAATCCCTTACAGTTAGAAACCACCTTACTCTGGGTATTCTGTTAAGGACCGGAAAGGGGGGAGGGCAGAGATGACTATTTCCACTCAAGAAGGTCTGTCTTTCCAAGGGATGTTTAATATGCAGTGATTAATACAACTTCTTACTGTTTAACCTTTTTTCCTACCTGGTCTTCACAAGGACTTCATGTAAGACAGATAGGTGTGTATTGTGGTTAAGAGGTGAAGCTTTGGGCACACCTGAGTTTAAATACCCACTCTGCAGGTGATTTTGATCAATTTACTTAACTTCTCTAAGCCTCAGTTCCTCATCTCTGAAGTGGGTATAATTATAGTAGCTACTGCTCAGGGTTAGTGTTAGCATGAAAGGAGATGGTACCTGCAAAAAGCATTTAAGTATTCCATAAATGTGAGGGGAAAAATTCTAAGCCAAGTTTTAAGCTCCTGTTCTGTTTTTATAGCACATTATAGGAAGCAAATCCAAACCACCATTTTCCTGGTGATAATAAAGTTCTGATTCTTTATTCCCGTTCTCCCATCTAGAGTGTCCTTTTCAGGCATTGTTTCCTTTGTCCTCTGAGCAGCATGCTTCTTCCATGCTGCCTTCTGGCTCCTGAAAGGTAATTTGCAATGGCCAGCATGACCAATGTTTTACCCAGAATTGAAAACATGGAAGAATTAACACCAAACATGTACCTGCTTTTTTAGTTTTTAATGACCTTACCAGTTTAGAGAACCACCTTGCTTTTTCCCAATGTGGGTCAAAACATTAAACTGAATTGTCCTTAGGTTGTCACAGCTGAGTTGTCTGTTTTCCCCACTCCCATCCCCACCAGGAAGGAGGGGCAGGCCAGGCTGGGACTAGTCCCGTGGGGCTGTGGTAGGGCTCTGGCTAGGGCTGAGTTTTCATGTGTGAGGTTGAAGGGCAGAGGGAGACTAGAAGAGCTCTAAGTCTGAAAGGGATTGTCGTTCGAAGGGGCTTGTCAGAAGTCAGGAGAAAAAAAGCAGAGGAGAAAGGGCAAACAGGAGAAACGGGTCTGCCTTGGGGATAGTGACATTGAATGTGCTTGCAGACCTCAGCTTGTGCAGCACCAGATGGAGGGTAGGAAATGTTCATTTAGAGAGTATGCAAGTGGCGAGACAGTAGCTACACCACTGCCACATCAGTGCATGGAAAAGAAGCTAATCTATCACAGCAGAGTGGTGGTTTAGAGCCCAGGCTCAGAGGGTTGAAATCCAGCCCTGCCCTTACCAGCTGTGATTTTGGGCAGATTTCCACTCTACTCCAAACCTCAACTTCCTCATCTGTAAAATTGGAGTCATTAGAATACTTACCTCATAGGGCAGTTATAAGGATTCAAAGACAATCTACTTAAAAAGTACTTCACTAAGGATTTCTCCAGACAGTTACATTTCTGCTCAAATGTTACCAGTCAGGAAGCCACCTCTGACCAAAATTTACCTACATAAAATTGTAATTCACCCCAGCACTTCCTGTTTTATTTTCCTTCATAGCTCATACTACTCACGTATTTTAGGTATTACTTAAAATTTGTTCAATACTATCATTGTCCCTCCAATAGAATGTAAGTTCCACGAGGGCAGGGTTCTCACCTGCTTTGTTTACTGATTCCATGCCTAGCACCTAAACATATCACCTGGCCAGGTGCTTGGTGAATGTAGTGGATGAATAAATAAGTGTTGGCCAACATTATTATTGCCATTTGTGGATCAGAAACTCTTGACAGCCCCTTGAGCCAGGAAAGCAGGGGAAGGCAAATATAAAAAAACTCTAGGTAGCTAACCATTTGTAACAATTTCAAGGGGTTCTAGGTGAAGCTTTCATACTGGGCCCTTCACATCAATCATGAAAAACATCCTGGAACCTTTACAGCAAAGGTTAAGGAGGCAGGACAAGAAGCCATGACCAGCTGAGATCTGAGCTAGGAAAGGACCTGCGTTGTATTGCTGACCCTGAGAGGGGAGCCTTGAGGCCCAAAGTCTGGGATCCACATTGGACGGTTGGGAACTGTTTCTGTGACTGCAGAGGACAGCAGATTTTCATTTTAAAAGTTTATGTTCTTATCTATTTTATGGTGACACAAATAATATTGGGCTATGTTCTCTTTGAAATGTTTTCTCAAATACAGTCCCAAGTCCTCCTTGAGTACACCTCTGAACCCCCAAACCCTCCCTAGGGATTGTCACATCAGCTCCTTGTGAATGTGTCCTGCTCTCTGCCAAAGTATCAATAGAGTGTGTATATAGAGACATATACATGTGGGTGTATTTAGTAAAACAGAAATGCTCTCATACTCTATGTTACTTTCCAAATATCTTTTATCATCCTGTAATGTTTTATTTTCCTCCGTGTAACTTCCTAGAGATCTACCTCAGTTTTTAATGGCAGCGGGAGCTTTGAAGTTAACAATGAGCAATTTTTAAAATATTGTTTAATAGAATTTCTTTTTTAGAACAGTTTTAGATTTGCAGAAAAACTGAGAAGATAGTTCAGGGAGTTCCCATATGCCCAGCACCCAGTGCCCCCTATTGTCTTACATTACTGCACTACATGTGTTACAATTAATGAACTGACTAAAGTTGAGTTCATTAGTAAATGGTTTACTTTATTAGCTAAAGTCCGTAGTTTATTCAGATTTCCATTACATGATATCTTTTTCTCTTCCAGGACCCCACCCAGGACACCACATTACGTTTGATAGGCATGTCTCATTAGGTCCTCTTGCCTGGGACAGTTTCTCAGACTTTCTCTGGTTTTTGATGACCTTAACAGTTTGAGGGATACTGGTCAGGTCTTTTGTAGGATGTCCCTCAGTTGGGATTTATCTGATGTTTTCCTCACAATTAGACTGGGTAAGGGGTTTTGGGAGGAAGAACACAGAGGGAAAGGCCATTTTCATCACATTGTATCAAGAGTACATACTAGCAATGTGACTTATTATTGTTGATGTTATCCTTGATCATCTGGCTGAGGTAGTGGAAATTTATTTTATACTTTGAATTATAATCTAATACTACTTTATTTTGTTGCTCAAATCTTTCAGCTTTGGCCATTGCCTTTCCATTCGTTCCAGTGTCCTTTTGATGTACCCCCATCAATGTTTGTTTGTTTTTTCAACCCCTTCGTTGCTTTCTAGCACTACAAGATGCTTCAGGTTTATCTTGTATATTTCTTGCCCCAGCCCTAGAATTATCCATTTCTCCAAGGAGCCCTGGTTCCTTTAATTGGAGAATGGTATAAGAAACCAAGATCTTGGCATTAAGTGTGCTCTTATCACAAGCAAATTTGTTTTTCAAAAAAAAATATAAACTTTTATATTTTATATTTATAAATATAAACTATATTTTTTATATAAAGTTTTTATAAATATAAGCTTTATATTTTATACTTATAAAAGAAAGTCTATGAACTTTCTTTTATATTCCAAATGAAAATTATTTAATTCAAAATCACTATTACTGAGTCTCAAGGACAAACATTTCAAAAACGTACCTACTTTGTTGGGAGAGGAATGTTAAATCTGAATATCTTTGAGAGGCAGATTTTTCATCTTTTGCAGCCCACATATTTAAAACATTTTAGAATTCGTGAAATGGCATCACATGACCCTGCCAGGTAGATGTTATTATTCTTACTCAATGAGTGGGGAAACTAAGGCAGAGAGAAGTGATGTGACTCTACCAGGGTCACACAGCTGAGCTAAAGCTATTAGTTTATTCCATTCAAAGCAACATTTTGTGCTGAAAATTCGGCAAAGAACTGGGAAATATGAAGATGAATAATTTACAGGCACCCCCCCCCAACCGCACCACTTTTCCAGAACCTCCTTCTCCCATATAATCCTTAGATTTTGCTGGAAATTGTACACTCTCTTCAGTGCTTAGACAGAACAGGTTCTCCCAGGTGAAACAGGTTGAGACTTTCTCCTTAACTGTTCCCCCTCATCATCAATATCCCATTATGTAAAAACAGGAATTAGTCCTTAGGCTATTTCCTAACCTAGACCAGGGGCTCAAATTCAAGTACCATAGGGCCAGACAGAGTGTAGGGCAAGTGTCTCGATGACTGGTGGCTGCCTCTGGCCTTCATCACATCCACTGCCCGGCAGGCGGGCAGCCACGACTCAGCTGACTGTTGACAAGTAAGCTGTGGACCCAACGTTGCCACAGCTTCCCAATTTTTCCAGAGAAACAGAAAAGCCCTCAGCAGGCCAAGACTGTGTGGGCTGGTTTCAGCCTTCAGGCTGCCTGGTTTCTTGATTTTTACTCCTGAGCTAGTGTTGGTTCATCGTTTTGTTATAGTCATTGTTTTTGCTCAGTCACTTGGCTGATGATATTCACGAGTTCTTTCAACAACCACGTACCTCATTTATTTTTCATCCAGGAAATATTTATCAAGCACATATTACAATTGTTCTGGACCATAAATGCAGACAATTAATCCAACTAAGCTCAGTCAACATGTATGGAGTGTGATAGTCTAGGACAGATTATTAAATCATAATCTCATTGACTGTAATACAAATGTTTAATGAGCATCTACTATTTTGTTCCTACTAGGTCCGTCATTAGGGATGAAATGATGACTGAAATATATGTGCCTCAGGTTACCTCCTAGTTTAGTAAATCGTGGGTGAGATGGGGAAATGATGGAATCACAGGAAGAATTTTAAAGAACACTATATGGAGACTCAGACATCTTCGAGTGAGGCCAACTTTTGCTTTCCTGGCATATATAAATTCCAACACAGGTCACATGCACATGTGGGTGCTCAATAAATGCTCTTTGAAGGTGATGATAATGAATTGAGATATGGAAAATCTGAAACCATTCTCTAGGAGTGTGGCTCAGGGGGTGGAATGCTTTAAAGTGTCCCTGTGAGAAAAGGCTAAAGGAATTGGGGTTACTAATACCGTATCATGGAGAAAAGGAGGTTAAGGAGAATTTAATAGCCATCTTCAGTATCTAAAGGGATATTGCTCATGTGTTTTCAACATCAGTTCTTGTCTACTAAGGACAGGACATAAGGGAATTATCTTAAATGGGAGCATGAGGGACTTAGATTAGATGTCAATGGGGAAAAAAAACAGCAGAAAGGATTGTGAGATGCTGGAAGGCAACGTGATTTAGAGAAAGGACCTGGTTATTGTAGGAATAGGGGCTGACGATTATTATTGGGGAAATATAAAGCCTGGGGCTTCCAACTCAACCAGGTACTAGCAGTATGATCTTGAGCAAATGACTTTACCTCGTCAAGGCTCAGTTTCCTCATTTGTTAAATGGGGATAATAACAATATCTATTTACTGGATTGTTGTGAGAATTAAATTAGATTAGGTATATGAAGTCATTGGACATATCTGTGCAGAGCACAGAATAAAGCTTAATCAATGATGGATGCCATTCATTGCTATTAATCAACTACGGCCCTACCTGGAAAAACAAAACATTCTACACATACACATAGCTCTCTTTCAGAGGCATCAAACACAAATACTGCTGTGTATCGTGGGACTTACAGTCTGTGAGGACAGAGTCCCAGAGAGCAGTTTCCAGGCTCTCGGCGTCACATGGAAAGGTGCTGGCTCGGGTAGTAGATGGCCGTCAGCTGTGGCTAATTGACCATCAGCTGTAACCAGTTAGCCAATTAGCCCCTGATATAACTGCGTGGCTGCGCTGGTTGGAGAGTGAGTAGAGAGTCCAGTCGAGTCAGTCGGTTGGTTGGCAGGCAGAGAAGCGGACAGCAGGTTACAGGTCGAGTGACTCCAGCCACCAGTGAGACTATAGTGGTATGATTCCCCTATCTATGGCTCTGTGGGTGTTCCTTTTTGGCCTAGCCACATCCTGCGTTCTTATGTGGGGAGCAGGACTAGAGACCCCACAGGCCGCCTTGCACGACAAATGGCGCAGCGAGCAGGGTCTCCCGCACGACACAGTCTCATTGAAAACACATGATGTGAACACTCAACGTGAAGTAAATATAAGATTAAAATAAAAGAGTTAGTAGAGAGAAGTGGTAAAAAAAGCATGGAGTCAGTAAACTATATGAGCACTATATGAGAACAGTGCCTGGCACCGAGGAATTGTCTGCCCTTGACAGACTAAAACCATAGTGCAAGCAAAGGTCAATTTTTAAGAGAAAGTTTCAGAAAAGAACCTATGAGGGTGCTCAGCTGGGTAAAATTGCTCCAAATTAGTGTAGGCCAAACAAACAGGTGGATGAGATTTGAATGTACAAATCTGTAAATGTACCTGATCAGAAGGATCTTGGTTGTCTCAGTCAATGTTCAAATTATTCACTATTTGGATATCCTTTTATTTTTAAAACATTTGTAGGCACTACTTTGAATACCCTACTTGTCCGCTATAAAAAAAGACAGTTATTTGTTTCTGATATTTTGAATACACCCAAGAAACGGTCCTCTGTATTGTGATTGTTATTCTATAAACTTCATAGCAATTATACCTCTGCAGCACATTTAACTTACGAATATTTATTGAAGTATTTTTAGCTGCAAAAACATTTTATGTTCACTATTATTTATTAATGCCCTGTTTTAAAATATTACACATAAAATTTATTCCAGTGCACATTAGTAAATAAATTATGCTTGTAATTTCTAATGCATTTTTAATTATAAATTTATCCATGTCTACCTTTATTTATGATAGTGGTGTCTCACTGTTGAACATACTGTATATTAATGGAGACACTGTTAATTATGCATTCTTAGAAGTTGCATTCGACAAAACATACCAGTAGTTTTTTACATCCTATGTCCTATTAACATCAATTAATTTAGGAGTCAGCACACACAGTACTAGCTACCTTTAAAACAAGAAAAGATAGTATTAGAAGATGGTTACAGGGCCTGGATTTGAGGGATTACATTTATGAATAAATGTAGCCAGAGAGATACTAAACAAAACCAGCCAGATGTTTCTTTTCACCCCAAATGTCTAAAAAGGGGTACTCACCAGAAATAGTATTCAGCATAAAAACGCAATAGAACAAAACTCAGTGAATCTCTGCGGAGCCCCCAGAACTGATCTATACTTAAATAATAACTGCAAAGTATTATGTCAGATTTTCTGGTTGGTTAATTTTGTGCTTCCTTTTTACCCACCAAACTCCGTTATAAGCCATACACTTGCTTTAAAAAAAATTCTTCACATTGAAATGCTATTTTAATTTGAAAAAATATTATATTGCTCTGAAATTGTACACGTCTTGGGGGCTTCTTTAAAATAGTTTGAATGGATTTTTGACACCTTATTTACTGTTGTCCTGAAAATGCTTTGTACCATTAGGAGTGTAAATGCCTGTGTTTTCCCTGTGGAAGGAAAAAATATATTTCAAAAGGAGAGAAAACCAAAATTGGGAAAATAGCAGGGAAACTCACATATATAAAATATTAAGAACACACATTTGCAGAGAAACTCGAAGATGCCTCCATTTTCCCGCAGCTCTGGCACGGCTTGAAAGAAGGTTACTTTCATCTTATATGTTTACTCTCAGCTTGTTGTCATAGGTTTGGCAAAGTGGTATTTTCCACGTGGAAATTTTGCTTATACAAAATAAGATTTTCAATTGCTTCATTTCGAGTGCACGTTTTGAACACCTTTTCATTCAATACATATTTTACCAAGAGTTTATGGTGTTTTAAGCTTTTAGTGTATAAAAAGAAATAAGGAATGTCCCTTTCCTTATGTCCTGTCAGAGAGACTGATGTGTATTGAAAGAACAACAGAGATTGTGAGAAATGTTGAACACAGAGAATGAAGCTCTTCAGGTGGCCTATTAGGAAGAGGTGACCTGGGAAAGCTTCCTGGAGGAAGCAATATATAAATTGGGTCTTCAAGAATGAATAGAATATATTTAGAAATGGTTAAAATGACTATATATGGTGCCAAAAAAAATGTATACACATTTTAAGAAAGGAAAACTGTATTAAAATTGTAATACTCAATATATATCAATAACAAAAGATGAGTACAAGTCACGTTTGACTTCTGCAATTACAAGAGGTGCTCAAAGTGGTTACCATCAGCATCCAGACACTTCTGATTACGGCAAACTACTGCTTGAGCAACGCTGACCAAAGTGTCCACTTGTATACATTTTTTTGGTACCCCCAGTATATGTACATACATACATATATATGTATATATACATATACATATATATAATATAAAAATATATTTAAAAAACACACTGGGGTTTATTCTTTTAGAATATCACCACTATGTTATGCAGGAACCTAAGATAGCCACGAGAGAGGCCACAGGAGAAAAACCGAGATGCCCTGGCCAACATCTCCAGGCATCTTAGACCTTCCTATCACATTAGCTGCCATCTGACTGACAGGCATGACTAGTAGAGAACCACCCACCAACCCACAAAAATCTTGAGAACTAATAAATGGTGATTGTTTTAAGCCAGTAGAAGAAGAAGGGGGATAAGAAGGAGAAGAATAATAGGAATTTACTGAGTGGAGAGGGAAAAGGCAACTGAGGTTTGAGCAGGAATTAAGAACAGCAAATACATAAAGGGACCTAATTCTCGCAACCCATTTTGGTGTGCCAGGCCATGAGAGCTGGCATTTACAGAATACTTCCGTGTGCCAGGCCATGTTCTAAGCAGTCTCGATGCATTATCTCACTGAATCCTCACAACAAACTAGATGAGGAAACTGAGATACAGTGAAGGCAAATCGCTTGTTGAAGTCCACACAGCTCGTAGGGGGCTTTGAACCTCTGTCCATTGCCCCTGTTCTAGTCCTGGGGAGCAAAAGGAAAGAAACCTCCATCCCCTTCCATGGCCTCCTTTCCAAGTTGGAGCTGAAGTCTGTGAAACCTGATTGTCATATGTATTCTGAGTGATTGGTTCCTCTCACCTCACATCTACTAGAGTCCCCCAATCAGTTCCTGGCCCAGTATCATCAGTATGCTGTAAAAATAGAATTTTTGTTTGTGTGTCAGCTGTCACGGTCCTACCCCCGTGCATCCCTGGGTTGGGAGACAGGTCAATGTGTGCTTCGCTTTTCTTTTTTTTTTTTTTCCTTTTGAAAAGATTTTATTGGGAAAGAGGAACAGGACTTTATTGGGGAACAGTGTGTACTTCCAGGACTTTTTTCCAAGTCAAGTTGTTGTCCTTTCAATCTTAGTTGTGGAGGGCGTAGCTCAGCTCCAGGTCCAGTTGCCAGTTGCCAGTTGCATGGGGCGCAGCCCCCCATCCCTTGTGGGAGTCAAACCGGCAACCTTGTGGTTGAGAGGACATGCTCCAACCAACTGAGCCATCTGGGAGCTCAGCAGAAGCTCAGCTCAAGGTGTCGCTTTCAATCTTAGTTGCAGGGGGCGCTGCCCACCATCCCTTGCGGGACTTGAGGAATTGAACTGGCAACCTTGTGGTTGAGAGCCCACTGGGCCATGTGGGAATCGAACCGGCAGCCTTCAGAGTTAGGAGCACGGAGCTCGAGCCACCGGGCGGGCCCTGTGGTTTGCTTTCTAATGTCACTTCTGTCTGATACAATTCCTACTCCTTGGAGGCTAAGCCATGCAGTTGACCTGTCCTTTCTCCTCATCTACCTCCGTCCCTCAGGTGCAGAATGGCTTGGGAAGCACACCAGATTCTTATTCACTCCATCTCCATCCATCATCCTGGGAGCTTTTGAGGACAACATGGCATCTCAGTTCCTTGACCATCTCATCTCCAATAACTTTTTCCTTCGTTTCATTTCAGCCAGGACCCTACTCTCATCTCACATGGCTTTCATGTGAGGTTATTCATTAAGGCATCCATCTCTGAAGATAACCTCCATCTTTCTGCCTTGCTCCATCAGTGACTTCTGTTATACCTGTTCCACGACCTTCAGTTGAGTGACATGAACCTTTCCAGAATTCTCTTACCTATGCAGGATCCATTTTGTGGCCCTTTGTTTTAAGCAGTCTGAAAAGCTGAGATCTTAAACTCCTTGACCCAATCATACCTGTTTAGCAAATCTCCTTCCTTGGATTAATGGAATTGCTCACTCTCTGTATGCCTGTATCTTCACTATTCAAACTAACTATAGAAAAGTCACACAAACAGTTATATTACTATCACCATAAATTCAATCTTCATTCTCAATGGGGCCCTCAACATTGTCTGAAATTTTACCGTATTTTTCTGCATTCCAACTTACCACAACAACTATTTCAAATTCGTAGTCAAACTTGACTATAAGCTTCATGAAGGTGGAGTCCCTGTCTGGTTTTTTCACCACTGAATCTCCAGTAGCTTAATCCATAGGCACTCAATAAGTATCTATTTACTGAACGAAGAGTAGTGATAGTGGTAAGCATTTTATGTAAATTCTGGTAACTATTAGCTATATGCCAAGCTCTGTTCTATGTGAATTGTATGTATTAGCTCATTTAATCCTCACAGCCAGCAACCCAATGAGGTTAGTTAGGACTTTTATTATTCCCATTTTACAGATAAGGAACTTCAGAGAGGCAGCTTTGAAACAGATGAAATTCACTACATTTGTAAAAGGTAGAGTGGATATTCAATCCTTACAACTCGTCAGTGCTAACCATGTCCAGTTGATTACAGTTTTAGGTATGCTGAGTTTTTATGTGCCTGAGGGACACTCAGGCGGCTGTGCTTCAGGCTGGAGCTCAAAAGAAAAGTGAAAATGAAGATTAATAATTAGGGAAGGATGGGACAACCCAGTGACTTTGGAAAGCAGAATATCTAAGCGTTTTACACTCTTTGCTTTGGCAGAGCGCCTCTGACAGGCCTCCAATGGAATTGTGGTGGTACGTGTAGGAGTGCATTTGATGTTTAAGGTGCGTTCCCCCCACCCACGAGCTAGGTTAATCATATTTGAACATGGGGCTGGATCCATGGTGTATTTTTTGGTGACTTTAATACTGGGTATGGATCCCCTAGGGATGAAATTCAGCCTTGACCTTCTGTTTTTCTTTTGCTTAGGTGCATGTTTGAGAGAGACTTTCCAGACAATCTCTCAGGTAGCAGAGATACATCATTGCATTGCTTGAGTCCTTTCCCCTTCCCAAGGCTTCCTACACCGATTCCTGTTCAGAGAGAGACCCTGCAAACAATGAGCTCCGTTCTGGCCAGTCCTTATATCTTATGGAAATCTCCCTGCTGTTCTTTGTTATTTGTTTGTTTAATTTTTTAAATGTTTTTTGTTATTTTTTTGTTTTTCTTTTTTCTTCCTCCCTATAGTTCTTGAGGAAGATAGTTATCACCTCCATTTTACAGAGAATAAGCATAATAACATTTACTAAGTGTTTATTGTATGCCAGGCACCTCATTTAGTGGTTTAAAAGCATCATCCCATTCGAGTCTCACAGCAATACCATAAAACTGGAACTGTTGTACGAATGGGAAAACCAAGGGTCAGAGAGGGAGGTAGGTGTCTTGTTCTAGGATACATACACAGCAAGTTAGAGGTGGCATTTGAACCCAGGTCTTTCTGACCCAGAGGCTGAACATAAGGTTTTTTCCGTGGAAGCGGGATGCAAAGAGGAGATTTGAAGGAGAACGCTAACATTGATTTCTTTCTAACGAAGTCCAGGGGCAGGTGGACCTCACCAGGTTCCCAGCTAATCTCCGACCCAGGCCGTACCGGGGTGTGGGGTGGGGGGGTGGTTGGAAATGGCGCACATGCGCACGGCCCCCGTTGGCCCCGCCCCACGGGAGGGCTTCTCTCCAAGCTCTCGGCTCCCGGGCGTGCGCACTACATCCCTAGCCAGCGGCTCCTTCCCGGTCGGGGACTTCCGGTGCATGGGGTGCGGTTCCGGGTCGTGGTGCGACTCGGGGCTACAGGGTGGCTGCTCGGCCGGCCGGCCGGCTGCGGCGAGTAACGTGGGCATGAGGGCGAGCCCGGAGAGTAGCAGCTGAGCCGGCCAGGAGGAACGACAGCCCCCGGGGCTTGTGAGAGTGCGGAGCTCGGGCCAGGGGCCGGGAGGTGCGGGGGAGCCGAGCCCTCCCCCAAACAACGTGTCCCGGGGCCGACCCCGGCCGTAGTGTGGCAGCAGCTTCAGGTAAAGGTCGCCCCTGCCGCTGGCTCACTCTCGCTCTCCTGCGAGCCCACCCGAGGGAGGAGCCTGGCGGCCCTCCTCACGCCTCTGCTCTCGGCGCTGCCCACGGGGCGGCATGTCTGGCCCTTGCTTTGGTCTCCCGTGAGCATCCGTTTCCTGGCCGGTGCTAGAACTGGAAGCTGCGGTCTGTGAGCCTGACAGCTGGCGGGGTGTGTGGTTGTGGGAGGAGACACCGCTGGACCTGGTGATGTTGGGAAGAGGGTACTGTTGGCTCCGGCAGTCCCTGGCCCCACACTCGGCAACAGCTAGGTGTCCTAACCTTCATAACGTGAAAATCAGGTTCTTAGAGCGTTGCCTGTGTGGTCCCGGTTTCCGAGTGCCCCTTCTCCCCGTTGCCCCAAAGGGGTAAACGACCTCGCAGAGCTGTTTTTTTTTTTCTAGCTGTCGTGCTGCTGTAACTTTGATTCAGCTTTTTATTTATGGGAATGGCAAGGAGTCTTGGATCTGTTTAAGGCTGGAAAAAAAAAATGATTGTAATTTAAACAGGAGCATTTAACCGGAGGCCTAAAAGTTGACATAGAAAATGGTTAAAATTTCATTCTGCATGAACACTGGTAGTTTTTGAAGCCTGTCACAGTTCGTGGCACCGTGCAGAGCCTCATGCTGTAAAACCAAAACTAGCAAAATCCAAAACTTCCCCAGATGTGAATAGACAAATGGAGACAGGTGTTTACATGCATCAGGTAAAGCCAGCATTCTCATTCTGTGTTTGACAAGCGAAAGGGGTGGATTCCTAATTTAGACACCCACTAGAGGAGGAAAAGGAAGCCTTCCATGTTTTGTTCCTCATATACTGTGAGCCCACACAGGGTGCTCAATAAGGTGCTGAGGGAGTTCGTGATGAAGCATTGATAATTGTTTTAATCTTTTTCAGTCCATACTTGCAAGCCTGCTGGAGCCTAGGAGGCCTGCTGGTGGCCCCTTTCCCATTCAGCTTTGTGCTCATACCTACCTTCAACTACTGTGAGGCCATATTGAATGAACTCAACTTCTTCTGCACCTCCTTGTCTGGTACCTAGCCAGCTTTCCAGCCATGCTTGAAATCGCTCCCTTCCTAAATCACTCTACCCTGATCCTTTACTTTAGATAAATAGGATCTCAAATCATGTGTGTTCTTTACTTTGATCCTTGTTTCTTGTGGGACATTCTCCCTGTCTAGAAGGTTGCTGCTTTTCTGTTGCCACGTATTGAGCTGTTATCCAGGGCCCGGCTAAAAGTGGCCTCCTTCAACCAATTCAGGACAACCCCAGTCTGGAAATTACTTCTTTTCTGGATTCTTATAAACACTCATTATCATCTCTACAATTATTGCTCATAGCAAACATTCATTGACTATGGATATATATCAGGTACAATACCAGACAACGTAGAGATAAATCAGACATAGTCCTTGCTGCAGGGAGCTCAATTTAGGGAGTAATTCCAAAACAGAGTGATAAGTACATAGTGTGAGAGTTCTTTCTGGGGTACAGTAGTAGCAAAGGAGGGGGGTGCTGTGGCCAGGTAATGCTTTGTAACGTGGGGTTCACTAAGCTTTATTTATTATGTACTGGGTATTACATATAGGTTTCTCTTGTTTAATCATTTTAACCTCAATTTACAGATTAGGAAGACTCAGGATAAATTACACAGCTGGTACAAGACAGAGCCAGGATTCAAACCCAGGTCTGTCTGATACCTACATCTACGTTTTTCATTACGTGTTTTGCTTTCTTTCTCACACCATAGCTCTCTATATCAAGCACATATCGCAACAAGTATATGAGAGAAAAAATATGAATGTCAAAATTCATGGTATAGATGGTTCTTTAAATGTAGAGAGAAGACCGATCTTCCAAGGCAAGAAGGTGGTAGGTGGGTCAGCTCAGCTTTGAATATGAACGGGAAAGTCATTCTGTAGGGAATAACCAGGAACTTTGGTCAACTCCTGGTTCCTTTTCTTACTAGATTTGTGACCTTTGGCAAGTTTTTAAAATTATAAACATTATTTTCCTCAAGTATGGATTGGGATGGGGGATAATACGGACCTCATGGATGCTGTGAATATTTAATAAGCTAATGGAGATAAAGGGCCTGAAGTAATTGCTATAAAATGCAAAGGTGCAATAACTGAGGCATGGTTTTAGAGTGGTGAGTAGATCAGCATGAAACAAGCAAGCCATTGCTTCTTTTTAGTGGGGATACTGGAGGAAAAGTTGGAGGGTCAGTAGGGATCAGTGTCAGTGAGGGCTTTGAGTGTCAGGGAAGAGAGGTAAATTCCAGTTTCTGCTTATAACTTTTCCAGTTAATAAATACTTTGAGGATCTGTGATTCATTCAGCAGTGCCAGGGGAGATGTTAGACTCTGGGGATGCAAAGAGGACCCAAGCCAGGTCCCCACCTTGAGATTGTTGACATTCTAGGGGAGGAGACATTTATGTGCAGATGAATGATAGTGAAGTGCGTTAGGTATTAAGATAGCAGTCCCCACAGGGCACCAAAGAGCACAAAGGAGGGAACACTGATAATGGTAGCTAAGGAGCACTTACTATGTGCTAGCATTGTGTTCGATGTATTAACCCATTTATTTCTGTACAGGAAGGTGTATGTTAGCATCTTGACTGATTTTACAGATGAGGAAACTAGAGCACAGAGAGGTTCAATGACTTCCTTGAGTTTATGCAGCTCTTGGAACTGTGAGTAGAGGGGCTCATCTGCTAGTCTTTGGTATCTCCACTCTTCAGTAGGACACCATGTTGTTTCTTTTTTGTCATGTGGATGGGGACCCTCTGGAGAAACTTCAGAGAGGTGCTAGCCTTGAGCCATAGGTTCTGTGTGCTAGGCAGTAGGGATAATGAGGAATGAATGTGGCCGCTGTGCTCACGGAGCTCATTGCCGCCTCATCTGTCATGTTAATATATATGTATATATATATTTTTTAGTGGAGGGCTTGGTTTGCTTGTTGACTCATGAATGAAGACTTTAGAAACTGTTATACTTCAGTGGATTTATAAATACTTTAGACTCAGAATTTGTTGGGAATCTGTCATTCTGATACATAGGCCTTATTGTTAAGGGCACAGCAATAGATACCAAATTATTATATGACAAAGAATTCTGTCACATTATGTTTTCTTCCCAATGGAAGGTGCGCTGACCTTCTGTTTACTCTGAGTTTGAGGTTTTTGAGAAGTTTTAACTCACAAGTTAACACATTTCAGCTTGTGTTAAATTTAAAATAATTGAGCACTTATATTTTAGTCATTGTTAAATGTTTTTGTATACTTTATTTCCTTCATTCATCATGATTCTGTGAGACAGGTGCTGTGACCCCATTTAACACGAGTAGCCTGAGGCTTAGTATTTAAGTATGTTACCCCAGAGCCACACAGCTAGTGAGTGATAATGCCAGAAAAATTTGGCCCAAAAAGAGTGAACAAATATTTATTAACTTAGTTCTCTTAGTTCTCTTTTGAGCATCTGGGACAGACGTTGGTGAACTGGAGGGCGCAGGACCAGTCTGGAAGTGTCAGTCGCTTCTCAGCTCCAGTTGCTTGTTGCTTTGTGAGAAAGTAGGACCACTGTCCCTGGATCTTTTCATGGTTTTCAAGAGATGCTGGAAATCTGGTTTTTAAAAATATTGCCATTTAAAAAATTATCATGTAGACCAAAGCACGTTTGTGGGCTGTGTACAGACCTAGGCTGCCTGACTGTGAACTCTGATATACTCGATCGTTGAAATTTTGGTTCCTACTGTTCAAAGCAGGAGACACAACACAGGTTATGGTTATTTACCAGAAGTCTACTGGTAAATTGCCAGAATGAGGGGCTGTTGTAATTGACTCATACTGATGTCTTTGGGGAAGTGGCAGGTGAATGTTTTTATTTTATAATCAGGCTAAATTTCAAGAGGAATAGGGTTGGATAAGGAGGTGACCTTGTAATACTTTTATTTTGTGCTCTTAGTACTTTACTACCAGATCTCGTCTCTTTGGTCTGCTCTACTATACTGTCATGAAGTGAACAAGGGCGGGGGTAATTGTAAACTCTTGAGATGAAGAAATGGGAGCCCAGTGAAAGACTGTTTAATAGGAAGTACACTACATTGAGTGGGACCTGAATTCTGAATATAGGTATGCTGCTAACAGCCTTTTGATTTTGGTCAAGTCACTTCCAGATTTTTGTATCTTTTGTCCCCTCCCCATGATAACAGGGAGCTCAATTCAAGTCTTGCTGAGGTCTTTTCAGGATGCCAAGCTCTCTGTTTCTAATTGACATAATTAAAGTCACACAACTGATTACTGGCAGACCCCAGTAGAGAATGATTCAAATCTAAAATGCTGCTTCTCCTCCCCTGACGGCAGGTGAAGAGGTACTGCTCAGCTCTTCCCCCCGTTCTTTGTTCATTACTTGTTCTGGGAAAGGACCTTGACAGGCCAGGTGCTCCCCAAATGCATACTGTGCTTTGTTGAGTATATATACACACGAGATTGAAAGGGGGCATAGAGACACCCAGCATGGTGAGAGAAATATGGTCAGGGAGTTCCCAGCCCAAGAGTTTAATTTATTTTTATTTTAATAACCCACCTTCCACAAGGTGAAAATTGAAGAAATATTGGTCTTACAGATACTTGTTTTCATTCATACTCTATTGTATAAGGAAATATCATAGAATATAAAAATGAAGAAAATAAATCCTGAGCAGTCATTCAAAATTTATTAACTCTAGTTGGCAGCAGTCTAGATATATTGCGGAAGTAGATTTAATATAGGAAACACAAAATTTGAACCCAAAGAAGAAAACAGGTTTAAGTAATTGAAAGTGAGAAAAATGGGAGAAACCACTTAAAAAACAAAACTTAAATTCTGGAAACAGCAAGAATGTATTAGAATAACTATTGGAATTAAATTCTAGTAATTACTTGTGAAAGAAATTGAATGTTATGTCACATTTACCCCTGCGTACGTATATGCAGTGTTAGATTCATATCCTATACTTGACTTTACTTTTATGAATATGCTTTTATTATTGATGCAGGCAAAAGGGACTGAATTTTACACATTCAAAACAATAGCATTTTTTAGTTCCCTGTGAATTCATTTTAAAGTACTGTATTATAAATAAGTACTGTTTCAGCAGAGACATTGGTAGAAAATTGTTTGAAGGAATGGTTTTCTTCTTAAAACAAAATAAATTTTTAATCTGAACTTTAGTTGCTGACATGAGAGATCAGCAAAGAACTGAGGTGCAGAGTTGAATCTTGAAGCAATGTGAGGTGAGGCTTTGGAGTCACACCCACCTGGATTTGAATGCTGGCTCTGTCAGTTATTAATTGTGTGACCTGGACAATCTTCAAATGAGGACAATGCTGCCAATCTCATGCACTACTTGTGAGGATTAAAAGAAAGAACATACGTCAGTACCGTGTACCGTGATGCTCCTGGAAAGATGAGGATACCAGCATCCAGGGTCACAAGCCATTCCGATGTTAAAGTAACAAGAAATGATTCTGTGGAGTGATTGTGAGGAGTGAGACTCATCTGCATGTCTGGATCATGAAATTTGTCTTCTTAATTCCTAGTTGTTCTGTGTGCATTACTCAGGACACCTACCAACTGTGCACGGTCGAGAAAATGGTTTCAGTTTGCTCTTTCTAGGCTATTAAATGAACTGATTTGTTAAATAACAATGAATACCTCCAATTGCTTATATTACCTTTTTGTGTGCCCGTGACTACCAGTTGAAGTTTTTAGAACAAGGGATACTATGTTCTGCTGTCCCCATCTTACAAATGCTATAACTGAAGCTTAGAGAAGTAAAGTGACCCAAGGTAGAGAGCTAAGATAATGGCAAGGGTAGGATTTGAATCCTTGATTTTTCCTTTAGTGCTTTTGTCTCTATTCCATGCTGTTCTAGATTTGGATATTAGAATTGGCCCTTGTTTTGGGACGGTGACCAACCATGGCCCTTCTTACTCATTTACACTTACTGCCTGCAAAAAGTTGTTATTGATTATATTGTGCAAGTGTTTGGTTGTAGGTGTAATTTTATGATCTGAAGTTTAAAGATTTAACAGAACTCTAATAATACTCATTCCTGGCAGAGGTTGGTGGCGAGATGATCACTCACATTGTTAGTGGGAATATAAATTGATAAAACTGTTTTGGAAAAACTTTTGGCAATATTTATCACAAGTCTTAAAAAAATAAGTCACACTTGCCTTTTGAGTTTGTGATTCCATTTCTAGGAATCGTTCAAGAAATAATCAGAGATGTAGGAAAATACATTTTTTTTTAAAGATTTTTATTGGGGAAGGGGAACAGGACTTTATTGGGGAACAGTGTATACTTGGAACTTTTTTCCAAGTCAAGTTGTCCTTTCAGTCTTAGTTGTGGAGGGCGCAGCTCAGCTCCAGGTCCAGTTGCTGTTAGTTGCAGGGGGCGCAGCCCACATCCCTTGCAGGAGTTGAAACAGGCAACCTTGTGGTTGAGAGGATGCGCTAACCAGCTGAGCCATCCGGGAGCTCAGCGGCAGCTCAGTTCAAGGTGCCGTGTTCAATTTTAGTTGCAGGGGGCTCTGCCCACCATCCCTATGGGAGTCGAGGAATTGAACTGGCAACCTTGTGGTTGAGAGAGGCCCACTGTCCCATGTGGGAATCGAACCGGCAGCCTTTGGAGTTAGGAGCATGGAGCTCTAACCGCCTGAGCCACCGGGCCGGCCCCTTAGGGAAATATTCTTGTTCAAAGATGTTCACTGCAGCAGTACTTACAATAGCAAAAATTAGAAACAACTTTGTTATTTAACAAAGTGTTTAGAGAAATTATGGAAAAGCCATAGAATGGAAATACTGTGCAGTCACTTGAGATGTTTTAGAAGAATTTTAGTGACATGTTAAATGCTTATGTGACATGAAATGAAAAAGGGTGTAAAACTATGTAAAGTGTGGTCCCAATTATGTCAAACATAAGGGAAAAAAGGAAATAGGTGGTAAGATGATAGATAGGTCTTTATGCTTTTCTCTGTTTTCCAAAATATTCTCTGATAAATTTTTTTTTAATAAAAAATAATTTTAGTTTAAACTTAATATTAAAAAACATGAGTAGAACCAGTGAACACCATTTTAACCAAAATGGTGTTCACTAATGCAGATGGTCTGAAATTATAAATGGATTGTATTTTCAAGTTAGTTTTCACGTCAGTTGTTTTACACTTAGAATATGGTTTCATGGATCTTGACAAATGATGTTGAGGTTCCCAGGCTAGCCTTCCTCTCCTCACCCCCAAATTCTATTTAAGACAGTAGTTATGGAAAAAGAGTTGTGTTCATGGTGGTAGCAGTGTCCCAGTGCTGCCATCACCTCTGGGACAGTGAGTAGTCCTGTGACAGGTCTGTATTTCAGAGAGCGCGTACTCCTGTCTCTGTGAACTTGTTTTGTGAGTTGAATGCATGGCTATTGGGAAGTACTTCCTAGATATGGAAAATCAGAAGTGTGAATTTCTATTTGACTTTTTTTGGTAAGAAAAAAATTGAAGATCACAGTTCGGATTTTAATTTTTCTGTAACTATTCAAAAAGTATGATTATTAAAAGTCATGATGAATTGGTGCCTTTTACTCTTTTCTAATTGTCATATATTTCCTAATTGAAATTGCAATGGTTTCAACACATATAGTTAAGCATGATGGCAGTTAGGTTTTCTTTCCCTAATGTACTTGGTAATTCTCCTATATACAATATTAAAAAGCATGCAGAAATTTTAACGAACTATTTACACATATTTAAATTAGGGAAATACCAGGCAAGATGTTTCTTTTTGTAAACTGCTTCTGTCCAAAGCATTCTGTATATTATCAGAATGAAAAATGACAGCACTTTGTCATCTGTTCAAATTGATATTGCACTCTTTGCAATGACAGCTGAAAAGGCCCACAGGTGCCATATAAAGAGGTGACCATGTTGTCATATTTCATTTCGGCATCCCTCTGCAAAGCCATAATTACCTAATTAGGTTGTTAATTAGGAGATTAGCATTTTACTATATTGATAGAATGCTCTTTACTGGCGTGGGGCTAGATACACATTTGTCTGCCCTAATTTATAATCTCTGCCTTTTTTGTACTTATTTATTTGCTTATGTTCCTGATGTAGGGCAATTCAGTTTACCCAAGAAGCAGTTTGTTTACAAGCTAATGAACTTTTGATCACTGGATTAAAGTTGCTGTTAAAATAGGAACAGAGTTAAAAGGGTGGTCACAGCCCCAAAATGATAATAAAAATTCTGAGTTGGTGTAACTTGTATTCTCGTTAGCATAGGCAACAAACACATGATAAGAAATATAATTGTTGGTATAAAAATATCAAAACTACAAATACTAAATCTGATATATATATAGAGAGATTTCTATACCCTAGAGTAGACAAAGGAAATTATCTTTAATAACAAACCCCTGTCATTTATAAAATATGTTAAGTATTTTGAACGTAGTTCAGAAACTGAAGCTCGTTTAATGACTTCAGAACAAATACATTCAGTTTCCAGTTTAGTCTTCCTTAGATAGTCATCATGCCTCAGGGTTTATTTCATTTGTACCTTCTGTCCATTAGTCTGTGCTGGGAACATTCTCTTCCCACAATCTTTGCAGTCCTGAGTGCTTGTGGAATTTGAAGTATTTCAGAGTAACCTTCACATGGTGAGCTATTGGGAGTAAGCAGCGCGATCGCATTCAACATTTTTTGGGGTGGGAGAGGGGTGGTAAAAAACCCAGTTTCCATCCATTTTCACTTCAGTGCGTGATTTGACTATAATGTTTGTAATTTGCATTAAATGTACTTTTTCTACTGTTTCCAGTTAAGGAGATTAAAAGTTTTATAACAATGTTAGGAGCACCATTCCCACTGAGGTAGTTGAACTCCTTTTGATTATATTTGGTAGTAACTGTTAAAGTTGTAGAAAGTGCATAGTGCCTAAGTCCTTTTTCTCCACGGTTCTGAAGAATTGCATTTGTTTATATCTAATTTTCTTTAAAATTTAAAAACTTATTTAAAAACATTTTTATATGAAGAAAATATCATATGTAAAATCTTCCATTCAGTGAGTTAAGATTTTTGCTTAATTGTAATCATTTATTCAGTCAGTTGTTGCTGACTGTATATTAGGCACTAGGCATATGTCTGGGAATTAAGCAGTGAAAACTATACACAACACTGCCCTCGTGGGTCTTGCAGTCTAGTAGTGGAAAGTACAGCCTAGTTTGAGAAGTGTAACCTACCTTGAGAAGTATTATAGTAATGAAAGTAGAGCTGAGTATGGAGGGGTACCTTCTCTGGACTTGATAAGGTCACACCTTTCTGGGCACAGGATGTCTACATTGGGATCTGAAGGGTAAAGGAGACAGTGATGTCTAAGCCAGGGGGAAGGGCAGAGAAGAGTGTTCTAAGGCTTCAAGAAAACAAAGTTAAGTGTGACTGGAGTAGGAAGGACTAAGATGGTACTTTATGAAGACGGGGCTGCAAAGGTAGGCAAGGTTCAGTTCTATGAAAGAGTTGGGGAAGTCACTGAAGGATTTTCAGACAAGTTAAGAAACAGTGGCTATAGCCTAGGTGAGAGATGTTAGTTTGGTTAGTTTATGGGAGTTAAAAGTGAATGAAATCTAAAGAGGAGTCAAAGGAAGGTCATTAAATGGCTGTAGGCTTCATGGAAAGAAAGGGGTCAAGGATTCTAATTTGGATATTCTATTTGTTTTCTAATTTTAAGTATGGGAATATGTGTTTGAGTACCTCATAAAGACGAGGTTCATGAATCGTATTTTCCAATATGACCCCAAAATGTATAGTACTAGCAATTAGTTTTCTTTCAGATGAATTGGGAAAGTACTAATATTTGAGTATCACTTTTGGGCCCTGCATTGTGACAGCTACTTTACGAGGTATGTCATAACATCTTACAGAGACCCAGTGAAATTGTGACTTGCCCAGTTTTCTCAGCTCCTGTGTGGTGGAATTGCAAGCACCCCAAAGCTCTTGTGTTTTATTGTATGCTATGTTGCTCTTTTTCCTTTATCCCCTTCTGTTGGTTTGTTCCAAAGTGAAGTGAATGACATCAAGGCCAGGTAGCTCTGTGTGTTGCTGACAGAAGTACCGTGTTAACTCTGTGGCATCCGTCTTAGGGCCCCACCCACTCTGAGGTGGATTAAAGCAGCGCCTGGGGCTTTGGGAGGAGAAGCTGCTCCTGCGCATGCACCAGTGTCTGCTTCAGCAAGTTAAATTTTGTTGGCATTACCGACCCTGAGATTGAATCTCCCTTAACTAGAACTGTAGATTAGCTGCACCCACACAGGGTCGCTAACATTACATGAAAGTTCTCTTCCTTTGGCCAGCGGAAGAGACTTGGAAACTCCCGTTTTTGCATGAGGAATTTGATATCCCTTTGATGCAGTCAACTTGTGTTACAAATTGTTTAAAAATATTTGTGGTTACAGTTGCAAATACTGTTCAGTTAAGTTAGTTGTTGGTATCCTTGTGTGGGGATCACCTAAACTGGAAGAAATCTGGGATGCAGCATGGATTCTAGCCGTCCTATGTTTCTACTTCCCCTTTTAAAATTGGGATATAATTCACATGCCATAAATTCACCCTTTCCAAGCGTACAATTCAATGATTTTTAGTATATTCACAAAGTTGTATAACCATCACCACTATCTAAAACCAAAACATTTTTGTTACCCAAAAAGAAACCCCACACCCATTAGCAGTCACTCCTCATTCCTCGTTCCCCCAGCCCCTGGCTACCATTAATCTATTTTCTATCTCTATGGACCTGCCTATTCTGAACCTTTCGTATAAATGGAATCATACAATAATGGCATTTTGTGTCTGCTTTCTTTTACTTAGCATGTTGTGGCATGTATCAGTATTTCATTTCTTTTTATTGCCGAGTAATATTCCATTGTATGGAAATAGGAAATACCACATTTTGCTTATCCATTCATCAGTCAGTGGAGGTTTGGATTGTTTCCACTTTTTGGCTATTGTGAATAATATTGCTCTGAACACCATGAACATTCCTATCCAAATTTTTGTGTGAATGTGTTTTCAGTTTTGGGTATATACCTTATAGTGGATTGCTGGGTTATACAAGTGACTCTGTTCAATATTTTGATAAACTGCCAGACTGTTTACAAAAGTAGCTACGTCATTTTACCTTCTAGCAGCAGTGTATAAAGTCTGCCCCCTTACTGCTTTTGCTGTCTTCAGGCTCTGTGTTGGCTCTGGTCTGAGCTGGAAGCAACCTTAGGTCCTAGGAGTTCCATGAGCTTTTGTCTTTTTTTCTCCCCTTCTGTCTTGATAAACAGGAAATTTTTACATTTTTCTCTGTTCAGCCAGGTTCATTCTACAAGGATATGTGTACCAGGCCTTATTTCAGGTATTAGTGATAGGAAGCCAAATAAGGCTTTTAGTCCTTTCCTCTCAAGGACTTCATAATCCAGTAGTTGTAACTTCTTACTAGGAAATGAGAGGAGAGGGGAAAGCCAGTGACAAAAGTAACTGCTTAGATACTTGTGAAATTCCACAGAAAACGGATCCTAACTTTAGAACTTAGGCAAAGATTGACTGTCTTGGTTTTCACAGCTTCTGGCGTTTCTTTTTTCAGCCCATCCTTTAACTATTGCTGTTTCTTGGGTTCCCTTGATTACTGTTCTTCTTTTTTACGTATTCTTCCTGGGTAAGCTCATTCACATCCATGGCTTCATCTGTCATTAATGTGTCGATGTGTTCCAAATTTGTTAAGATCTTTTTCCAAGGCTTTGGGTTTCCATACCACTTCATGTGTTGTCTTCTGCGTTTGCTTAGACCTTTCTCCTAAGCTATCATAATGGTTTGCATCATGATGGATCTCTGGGTAATCTGTAGACATCTCAAGCTCACTGTGTCTGAAACATAATTCCTCATTTCCCCTCTCCCTGTTAAGCGGTTCCTACTTTTGAGTTCACAGCTTCATTTGTTGGCACTGTCATGCAAGCCATAAACTTTCCCCTTCTCCTTAACCCTCCACATCCGCTCAGTCACCAATTTCTACCAATTTTGTCTCCTAAATATTTCTTAAAATCACAGACCTATCTTTCACGGCCTTACTTCAGATTTCATTATCTCTTCCCTGATTTGTAGTCATAGCTTCATAACTAATCTTGTCTCTTGTCCATCAGATTAATCTTCTCTGCAGTTTCCAGAGCACTCTCCGAAATGTGGTTTTAGTTACTACTGTGTTTCCCCAAAAATAAGACCGTGTCTTACATTAATTTTTGCTCCAAAAGACACATTAGGGCTTATGTTCAGGGATGTCATCCTGAAAAAGCATGCTTGGGCTTATTTTCCGGTTAGGTCTTTTTTTTCTTCTTCCGGTTAGGTCTTATTTTTGGGGAAACACGGTAAATACATATTCTTCTGTTTCTTGTTTTAGTGCCTTGTCTCATGCTGTCTCTTTACTTGGAAGAGGTAAGTTTGTCTTTTTGACCCTTCTTCCAACTATGCAACCAACTTCTCATCTTTGAAGATTCATTTTAGACCAGGGAAGACTAGCAATAACAATAATTACAAACATTTGTATATTGCTAACCATGGGCCAGGCTCTGTTATACACACATAACATACAAGTATATAAATCTGTCCAATCCTCACAACAGTCCTGTGAGGTAGGCACCAAAATTATTTCCGTTTCCAGCTGAGGACCAGGAGACACAGAAATTGTGCCTTTCCCGAGATCCCACATTGAGTCAGTGGCTGTATCCAGATTTGAAGCCAGGCAGTCTGATGCTCGATTGCTTTCCTACCTACCGTTTCCCAACTTCCTCAATTCCCTCCGCTTCCTCTCCTCCAAAGGTTCGTTGTCCTTTCCCTGCTTCTGCGATAACCCGTGCCTGGCCTGATGTGCATCTGAAGTCCATAGGACAGATCTGGGGAAAATTTTATTTCAAACATTTCTGATCAAGGAGCCAGCATTATAGATGATTTAATTGCCAGCTCTTATTTTTCCTCTGTTCTTAAGGTTATAAAACTACCTGGCAAAGTTAGTGCAGTTTTGTTAATAACAAGAAAAACACTTGACCCTTTATCAAAGTTACGAAAGTTGGAAGTGATCACTACCATTATTTTGATCTTAGTCATGTCTGTGAAGCCTTGTCTGAGTATCCAGATTCATTTACATATTTTTTTCTGTGTGTTTCCATACATAGTAGTTTGTTATAGAATCCTCTAGCATTGCTCACATTCTTTACGGTGACCATTTGTGTGCCTGTCTTTTCCCTCTTGTTTGATTGGAAGCCTTTTGGGGCTAGGGACTGTGATTTACGACTTTATACCGCTAACTCCCAGCATGTAGTATGTGTTCCTGCATGTTAAATGTATAGGTAAGTGTGTTTATATCCATACCTAGACTAGTGAGAGAAGGGGATTAAGAAGAATGTGATGCAGGAGACAAACTGCAAATTTGAGGCAGCAGATTGTAATCGTTATGAGCCAGGCTTTTCCCGGCTCCCCTCCCCCCACCTCTTGCTAGTTAAGTGGCCTTGGGTCTCAGCTGACTGATTTGTAAAACATGAATAATAATAGACTCTACCTCATAGTTTTGTAAGTGACATAAGTGCTTACTAAATAAATAAGTAACCTTCTGGAATCCAGATAATTGATTATTCTACTTAAATTGTATTTTGTGAAACACTTCCACCCTAACTTCATAACATTATAGGCAGAATGAAGCCAGTCTGCTGCCCTGTCCTCCTGTTTGATCAATGTGGTGATGGTTTAAAAAACAAAAGAAGAACATAGTCTACAAGGTTATAAAAAATACCCGGCAAAGTTAGTGCAGTTTTGTTAATAACAAGAAAAGCACTTACCATTTATCAAAGTTACGAAAGCTCCATTCAAATGAAAGTACAAAGCATCTTTCAAAGTCACATAAAAATAGTTTAGGGATTATCTCCTACTTTAGATTTTCTCTTTGCTGTCCTCCACTCATTAGGAGTTAAATGAATGAGTGTCATAGTTGACATTTCCCTTCCAAAAGGATTTAGTTAGAACAAGAAAAGTCAATAATATTGCATCTTGGGTTCGTATAGTGCTTTTTTGCTTTTTGTAAGTATCCCCATAAACTGGCTAAGCAGGACTAGATTATGGATATTTCACTGCTGGGGGAACAGCGAGGCACTGACTTGCTTGAAGTCATCCCATAGCTAGTTCCTAGGCAGGCTAGAGACAATAACCTGAAATTCCAGATGTGTTTACTAACTTGTGTTTACTAACTTTCACTCTTGTAGTTTTAGGAACCAGTTTCTATACATAATGGCATTAAAAATACAGGTGGTCATAATGCCCATTCAGATCGGTCAACATGATTTACCTTCGTAGAAGGTTTGCTGCCAAAATCTTAGTACTATTAAAATCTTTGTCAAAAAAGGATTTCCTTGTACGTGTATCCTTGGAGTCTGAACCATGGTAGAGTAATAAAAGTAAAACATGCAGTGGAATTCTTCTGACCTTTGAGGGAAAACAGTATGAATCAGAAACACACACAACTTTTTATTAGGACTTCAGGGTAAACTCCCAGTCTCCTCTTCCTCTTCCTCCTCCTCCTCCTCCTCCTCCTCCCCCACCACAAGCGATTGGTATAGAAGTTGAGAGCAGAAAAGACCCCTTTTACAGTTCACCCTGCCCATAAAACAGATGCGAAAATGGATGGATGTGCAAAACAGGTTTAAAGAAGTGACTTGTCCGAGACCGTGTAATTAGGTCCCTGGTAATTAGGAAATTGGAATTCAGGTTTCCTGAGTGGTGGTTGCAATAAACTGTGTTGCTTCCCTTAACTGATGATGTGGTTAACCTGAGAGCCAGGTAAATGGAAACATAACTCTATTGAATGATTCTTCTTGTTTAAGCAAACGTCAGGCATCGAGGAAACAGTAAAAGGAAAATAAATCTTAGACTGTAGCGGGAGACCTATCTATTGAACGAGCACCATGGATAAAGGGCCTTTTTTTTGGAAAATCATGGCACAACCTTTTGGGAACAAGAAAGATTCATTTGTTTATCTATTCATTCCACACTGAGCTCCTACTGGATGCCAGCCACATTCTGCTAGAAACTGGCGGCACAGTGATGAATAAGACAGTGTCCTTAAGGAGCTTACAGTTTAGAAGAGAAAAACCAACATAGAAACAGATGATTATTTAAGAAAACACTGTGATTAGTTTGCGCATTCATTCATTCAATCCTTAACATAGCAGCCAGAGAGATCCTTTTCAAATGTGAGTTAGACCGTATCACTGCTCTGCCTCCAATCCTCCGGTGAGTCTCCACTTTACTTGGAGTAAAGGCAGAGTCCTTAGAATGGCCTGCGGTAGATTTGTGCGCTCTGCCTGACATCAGCCTCTATTACTTGCTTCCTTGCCAGACTCCTTGTTTCTTCTTGAATAGTGCCAGGCATGCTCCCTCCGATTGCATTTTCCTCAGAAGTCCACATGGCTTGTTCTCTCATCTCCTTTTAAACGTTAACTCAATGTCACTTGGCCACTTGGCAAAGCATTTCTTGACTTTGTTTACAATTGCAACTGTGGCTCCACCCACCTAGCATGCTGTCTCTCTTCCCTGCACTATTTTTCCCTGTAGCACTTCTAACTTAGTGTATAATTTATTCATTTTGTTTGTCTCCCACATTGGAATGTGAACCCCATAAGGGCCGGACTTTGTTTCCTGCTGTGCTCTCTGCAGCTAGAACAGTGTCTGGCTCATAGTAGGCATTCAGTAAATGCAGGCAGAATGAGTCCATTCAGCAGGCACATAGCACCTACTACTCACAGGCCATGTGCTAGAATGCTGCTTACTTTGTAGAAGTGGTGGCAAACTGCAGTGCAGCAAGACCACAAAGAAGAGAGCAGCTAACCCGGTCTCTGGGTTTCATTAAGGAGGTTTCCTGGAAGAACTGACCATTGAGCTGGATTTTGAAGAATGAGTAGGAAGTAGTCAGGTGAAGAAGGGTGAACAGGCTTCACATCAAAAGGGGTAAGTTTGAAGGAGTACAACTTGTCGTGATTGTGGTAACTTGAGCTTTGGTTCTCCGTGGGGTGGGTTAAAATTTCAGTAAACAGATATTAGGAGCTGAGCTTTGTTTGGTGCCTTAGAAGATTTGCCCATAGATTTTATTAGTAGCAAAGTCGTATAGTTTAGTCTCAGTATAAATGACACTTGGGGTCAGGTTGGATGTTACCACAAATGTACTGGCTCCACACAACACATCACTGCAGGGTTTCTCAATCAGCACCATTGATACTGACATTTGGGGGAATATAATTCTTTATTGTGGGTGCTTCCTGTGCCTTGTAGGATGTTTAGCAGCATTTCTGGCATTTACCTTCTAGATCCTAATAGCACCCGCCCCTATTGTGACAACTAAAAATGTGTCCAGACATTGTTAAATATCCCCTGGGGAGCAAAATTGCCTTCCAGTTGAGAAACGCTGCATTACTGTTGGTGGTTTCGAGGGATTCCTGTCTTCAGCGACTTTACAAGGGATGGGGGGAGAGAGAGATTTATACCTTCACAGAGTGACTGCATTTCTGAATCTAGAATTGGAGAAAAATTTGGCAATTCCTTAAACATGATGTTCATGTAACTAACTGTACTGAAGGTAGAAATAAAATGCCTTTAAAACAGTTTGGACCCTGGGAGCTGGAGAAGGGTTGACAGAGGATGAGATGTGAGAGTTGCACTTAAAAGAGGAAAGTTTGCATTGGGCGAGAAGGGCACATTTTAGATAAAGGGAGTATCATGACCAAAGGCTGGCAGACTGTCCTAGTAGTCCTGGGAATTGCATGCTGGGAAGAAGGCAGGTGAGTGAAACTGGGTTGTGAGAGCCTTAAATGTTGTGTATGAAGGTAAAGGAATTAGGCTGTTTTCCCACACTATATATTTTCATTTCTATTGCTGCATAACTGGTCATCACAAACTTAGTGGTTTAAAACAAAACAAATTTATTATCCCTCAGGGGGTCAGGAGTCATGGCTTCAGCTGGGTTTTCAGCTGAGGCTACCAAAGGGATGAAATTAAGGTATCAGCTGGCTCCATCCTCACCTCAAAGCTGGAGTAGGGAAAGACCTCTGTCCGGGCTCCCTCAGGTTGTCGGAATTTCCTTGTGGCTGTATAATTGAGCTCCCATTGTCTTGCTCCCTGTTGGCTGGGACCACTCTCAGCTCCTAGATGCCGCTCTCAGGTCCTTGCCATGTGTAGTTCCATAACGGCTGATTGCTTCTTCAAGACCAGCAGGAAAATCTCTCTGGCTTAGAATCCCTCTTCATTTGCCTGGGATGTAGTCTTACATAATGGAAAATAATCTAGGGAGTGACTCTCTTATCACCTCTGCTGGCTAGCGGCAAGTCAGGTTCCACTCACACTCAAGGGAGGGCATAACCCAAAGGTGTGGCTACCAAGAGCCAGGAGTTTCTGGAGCCATCTTAGCAGTCTCACTACCATATACACTTCAGCTCCATGAAAACAGTGGCCGAGTCTCCATTTTTTGCTCAGCATTGTATCTCCAGTGCCGGTACATATTAAGTGCTTTATAGATATTTGTCAAATGAATGAAATCAATGAATGAGTATTTGAGAGACAGTTGAGTGCTATTTGTGGGTTCAGCTCCTTTTACGTTGAGAAGCAGTCAAGTTTCTTTGGTGCTACTAATTTCTTCACTCTAGATAAAACTAGAAACATTTTCACCTGAAATCTTAAAAGTAAAACCTAAAATTATTTGTTTATTGTCACAAGTGTCAATCAAATCTATTATGTCTGAGAGACAACAGCCATTAGAAAAATAATTTAGGGCTCCATTGCACCAAACTATAATAGCAGATTTCTTCTAACAGCCAGAAGTGTTGGCAGGTTTGGAGTTTTGGGGGTGGTGGGTGGTTAGGCTGTCTGAAGTTTATTGCTAGCTAATAAACAGTATTTCAAAGCACTTTGAATACTTGATTGTTTTTAACAGTGGCATAATAATAGAGATTTTAGTCTAACTAGTGTTTACAACTTTATATATAGTTTGGTGTTACTAGTAACTACAGTTCTTCATACTTGTCATAGGAGACATCTATTAAGAAAAACTTAGGTCTTGAGTTGTCTATTGATAAAGTGCCATTTTATCTTCACAAAAATCAGACATTTTTGACACCACACTCTTTTTCTATCTTGTGTTCAGTCTGGGGTTTTGATAAAACCTGTATGTGCCGGGGGTACCAGAAGCCACAAAGGAAGCATTGCACATCTTCCTGGAATGTCGATTTTAGTGATACATTAAAAAATAAAACATTTGTTTCTATTAAAACAAATATAGGTGCAGTATATTACAGGACAGCATGCAGAATATGAATGAATTCCAAAACAGTTTCTTAGAGCATATTGCTTTAGGTGGCTCCCCTAGATTCTGTCCTACTGTGATTTATGGTCACCTGCCTTTCAGGTGTGTCCGTGGACAAGTCTGAGAGGCGCTGTACTGTACCAGGCTCCCCTTAACTGGATCGCGGCAGATGGTAAGATCAGAGACGTTTCAGGTGGAGGTTAGTGGCACAAGGAAAGAAAAATCAAGGGTCAGGGTTTCTTTGTCCAAAGGAGACATTTGTTAGAACAAAAGGCCTGGTCTGCTAGGTTGGTGGCAGTCTGGCTGGTCCCAGATGTCCTTAGTCACTCATCAGGGGGCCTCAGCAGACAAGCTGGAATGACACCTGAGCCTCTCCAGGTAGTCTTTTATCCCAAGCTTCTTCTCATGATTCAGATGTGTTCCAAAGAAGGCAGCAGCAGAAGCTGCAAGGTCTCTGCAGGTTAAGGGTCAGAAGTCCCACAATATTACTTCCACTACATTCTGCTGCTTAAAGCAAATCAGTGTAAGCCAGACTCAAGGGGTGGGGAAATAGACTCCATCTCTTGATGGGAGGAGCTGCAAAGACTGGCCTTTTAAAAATCCACCATATGACCTTGAAAGTTGCTTAACTCCTTTAAGCCTTAATTTTTTAAACCTATAAAATGGGGATAATAATACCTACCTCCTGGGCTGGTTGTAACGATGAGATATGTTGTTACATGAAAAGTACAGCTGATAGTAAGAGCTCAGTAAACGTCATCTATTACTGTTCTCCTTGTTTCTGCCTAATGAAAGCTTAGCCATCCTTAAATGCGACCTTCTTTCCTGAAGCCTTCTGTAATTTTCTTGTCTCTTGGAAAACATATTGTCTTAGCGCCTCATTTGATGGTTACTATGTATTGCCTTATGTTACTGTAATGTCTGTACGGGACATAGCTCATCTGCTCAGGCTTGTAAGCCTCTGGAGGGTGCAGGCCAGTGTTCAGATAATTTTTTGTAGGATTCCTAGTGCCTAGTTCTGAGTGATGTTTACTGAATGAATCCCATATTATTCAAAAGATACAAGCATTTCTTTTTTGTTGTTTTAATTTAGTAAGTACTTTTAGTCAAAATACAGAATAAAAATGTGATAGGAAAAATTAAACTCCAGATATAGGGCCTCACTATTTATTGTTTGTTGAAATTAGGCATATTCACATAGAAGATTTTAATTCCCCAAGGGGGAAAAAACTTAACTTTTTGCTGGTTTGAAAAATAAATGAAGATTTAATTTGGAGTCAAATTGGAGAAAGAAGAGATTTAAAAGCAATAAAGTGCATTTTATTTTAATGGTCATTTCAATTATTTTCAAATTGCAGGAGGTGTGAATGCTGAACTTTAGATCAAAGAATGTTGAAATCTTAGTAAAAAAACAGGTCTGTTGGTTTTTATAAATGGAAGACTGCGTCTAACAAAAAGGCTTTTGTCTTTCTAACTTGTGATCATTCCCTGTAGTGCAGAATAAATGTGGGTGCTTCTATAACACTCTTAAGGAATCCTGTGTAGGAATCAGATTTAACTTGCCTAATGCTATAGCATGAAGTGGGGGTACAGTGTGGAAAGGTAAAAAAAAATAATCTGGCATCTGCTGTTACATGTTGTTAACTCCCTCAGCAGACGTTAAATCATTTCAAGTACAGTAATAGTGTGGGAGGTAAATTAACTAACCATTAACAATCTTATAAATACACAATTAACATGCTAACATTTATATGACACATTGATGGGGCAGCAGTAATTTTTGATTGTGAGTTTGCAGACCTTTGAGAAGCCTCGGGCTGTTTGTTGCTCATTCAGACAAGTTTTCACAGATTGCAGGTGAGGAGATTTGGAGTCTGTGTCTGGCAGAGAGGTGAGTTGTAGGGAATGTTTGGAAAGTCCAGAAAGGGGAATTTCCTTTTAACCATTGGCTGAACTTGAGCATTTTAAGTCATGTCGCTGCCTATCTCAGGTGCTCAGGGAGTAAAGAAGTATAGGGAGGGCCCATTTGTTTACAGTGGGGTTATTTAAAGAAACACGGAATATTTCAAGTATGGACTTTGTAGCTGAAGTTGCATGAATCTCCGGACTTCCAAAAAGATACAGACCTACCTGAGAATTTAAAGTATACCCTTCTTATGTGGTTTTAGGTCAGCACTCTGAAGTTTGTTTCATGTGTAAAATGTGACTTATATTTGAACAACCGTTTTGTGCGCTGCTCATTTCTTGCTATTGTACAAATCACTGTTGCATTAGTGGGGAAGTAGGTTAAGGGTCTAGTCTACTGTATAACACGTTTACTATCTTGCATTTTCAAAAGACCCGTGGAATAAATTTCTCTCAGGGTCCAAAACCCAAAGAGCTCACTCAACAACATGATTTTTAAAATCATGTTTGTTATGACTGTTATAATTCTTTGTTCCTCTTTGTTTAGAGAGGGTGTATAATGATTAAGATCCCAAGCTCTTGCCTTTGATTCTTGGTTTTATTACTTGTTAGCTATCTGGCTTTGGGCTTTTCTTTTCTGTACCTCAGTTTTTTCATTTGTAAAATGGGGATAAAAATAGTAAGTATCTTACAGGGTTGTTTTGAGAATTCTATGAATTAATCCATCTAAAAAGGAAAGAACAAGTCTAGCTTTTGTAATAAGGTTAGCGATTCTAATTGCCTTTTGCTTCTGGGATTCTGCAGTCTGCCTGTAGCAGACGTGTAAGATCTTACGGCATGCATTGGCTAATGGATTCATCCTGAGTTAGCTGCCCTTAGCCACTTTTGTCATCTACTTTTTTACTGTGTCTGATTTTTTTTTTTTTTTTTATGAGGAAGGGGAGCTTTATTGGGGGACAGTTTGTACTTTCAGGATTTTTTTCCAAGTCAAGTTGTTGTCATTTCAATGTTAGTTGTAGAGGGTGCAGCTCAGCTCCAGGTCCAGTTGCCATTGTTAGTTGCAGGGGGCGGAGCCCACCATCCCTTGCGGGAATTGAACCGACAACCTTGTGGTTGAGAGGATGCGCTCCAACCAACTGAGCCATCCGGGAGCTCAGCGGGTGCCGAGTTCAACCTTAGTTGCAGGGGGCGTTGCCCACCATCCCTTGGGAGACTCGAGGAATTGAACTGGCAACCTTGTGGTTGAGAGCCCACTGGCCCATGTGGGAATCGAACCCGCAGCCTTCGGAGTTAGGAGCATGGAGCTCTAACCGCCTGAGCCACCTGGCCGGCCCCTGATGTTTTTTCTTGTAAGCCATTGCAAATGCAGTTTGAAGGGTATAAGTGTATAAAGTTATTAAAAATATACTTGTATTAAGACTTGATACCCATTAAACCTATAAAATTTAGTCCCGTTTGGGGCAAGTATCAGGTTACCATAGCAGGTTGCGTGATCATTAGTGAACACAAATGGTTATGTAAAGTGGTAATAAGCATCCAAATTGCACCTGGAAGCACAGTTAGCCT